>NC_092086.1:46935650-47115650 GCF_045679555.1 Salvelinus alpinus
TCTGGAGGGACTCCACGCTGAGGTTAAGGATGAGATTCTCTCCCGGGAGGTTCCTTCCAGCGTGGACTCTTTGATTGCACTCGCCATCCGCATAGAACGACGGGTAGATCTTCGTCACCGAGCTCGTGGAAGAGAGCTCGCGTTAACGGTGTTCCCCCTCTCCGCATCTCAACCATCTCCTCCCACCGGCTCTGAGACTGAGCCCATGCAGCTGGGAGGTATTCGCATCTCGACTAAGGAGAGGGAACGGAGAATCACCAACCGCCTTTGCCTCTATTGCGGTTCTGCTGGACATTTTGTCATGTCATGTCCAGTAAAAGCCAGAGCTCATCAGTAAGCGGAGGGCTACTGGTGAGCGCTACTACTCAGGTCTCTCCATCAAGATCCTGTACTACCTTGTCGGTCCATCTACGCTGGACCGGTTCGGCTGCTTCCTGCAGTGCCTTGATAGACTCTGGGGCTGAGGGTTGTTTTATGGACGAAGCATGGGCTCGGAAACATGACATTCCTCTCAGACAGTTAGGGAAGCCCACGCCCATGTTCGCCTTAGATGGTAGTCTTCTCCCCAGTATCAGATGTGAGACACTACCTTTAACCCTCACAGTATCTGGTAACCACAGTGAGACCATTTCCTTTTTGATTTTTCGTTCACCTTTTACACCTGTTGTTTTGGGTCATCCCTGGCTAGTATGTCATAATCCTTCTATTAATTGGTCTAGTAATTCTATCCTATCCTGGAACGTTTCTTGTCATGTGAAGTGTTTAATGTCTGCTATCCCTCCTGTTTCTTCTGTCCCCTCTTCTCAGGAGGAACCTGGTGATTTGACAGGAGTGCCGGAGGAATATCATGATCTGCGCACGGTCTTCAGTCGGTCCAGAGCCAACTCTCTTCCTCCTCACCGGTCGTATGATTGTTGTATTGATCTCCTTCCGGGGACCACTCCCCCTCGGGGTAGACTATACTCTCTGTCGGCTCCCGAACGTAAGGCTCTCGAGGATTATCTGTCTGTTTCTCTCGACACCGGTACCGTGGTGCCTTCTTCCTCTCCCGCCGGAGCGGGGTTTTTTTTTGTTAAGAAGAAGGACGGTACTCTGCGCCCCTGCGTGGATTATCGAGGGCTGAATGACATAACGGTTAAGAATCGTTATCCGCTTCCCCTTATGTCGTCAGCCTTCGAGATTCTGCAGGGAGCCAGGTTCTTTACTAAGTTGGACCTTCGTAACGCTTACCATCTCGTGCGCATCAGAGAGGGGGACGAGTGGAAAACGGCGTTTAACACTCCGTTAGGACATTTTGAATACCGGGTTCTGCCGTTCGGTCTCGCTAATGCTCCAGCTGTCTTTCAGGCATTAGTTAATGATGTACTGAGAGACATGCTGAACATCTTTGTTTTCGTTTACCTTGACGATATCCTGATTTTTTCACCGTCACTCGAGATTCATGTTCAGCACGTTCGACGTGTACTCCAGCGCCTTTTAGAGAATTGTCTCTACGAGAAGGCTGAGAAGTGCGCCTTTCATGTCTCCTCTGTCACATTTCTCGGTTCTGTTATTTCCGCTGAGGGCATTCAGATGGATCCCGCTAAGGTCCAGGCTGTCAGCGATTGGCCCGTTCCTAAGTCACGTGTCGAGTTGCAGCGCTTTCTCGGTTTCGCTAATTTCTATCGGCGTTTCATTCGTAATTTCGGTCAAGTGGCTGCCCCTCTCACAGCTCTGACTTCTGTCAAGACGTGCTTTAAGTGGTCCGGTTCCGCCCAGGGAGCTTTTGATCTCCTCAAGAAGCGTTTTACATCCGCTCCTATCCTTGTTACTCCTGACGTCACTAAACAATTCATTGTCGAGGTTGACGCTTCAGAGGTGGGCGTGGGAGCCATTCTGTCCCAGCGCTTCCATTCTGACGATAAGGTCCATCCTTGCGCTTATTTTTCTCATCACCTGTCGCCATCGGAACGCAACTATGATGTGGGTAACCGCGAACTGCTCGCCATCCGCTTAGCCATAGGCGAATGGCGACAGTGGTTGGAGGGGGCGACCGTTCCTTTTGTCGTTTGGACTGACCATAAGAACCTTGAGTACATCCGTTCTGCCAAACGACTTAATGCACGTCAAGCTCGTTGGGCGTTGTTTTTCGCTCGTTTCGAGTTCGTGATTTCTTATCGCCCGGGAAATAAGAACACCAAGCCTGATGCCTTATCCCGTCTCTTTAGTTCTTCTGTGGCTTCTACCGACCCCGAGGGGATTCTCCCTGAAGGGCGTGTTGTCGGGTTGACTGTCTGGGGAATTGAGAGACAGGTAAAGCAAGCACTCACTCACACTGCGTCGCCGCGCGCTTGTCCTAGTAACCTTCTGTTCGTTCCTGTCTCTACTCGTCTGGCTGTTCTTCAGTGGGCTCACTCTGCCAAGTTAGCTGGCCACCCCGGCGTTCGGGGTACGCTTGCTTCTATTCGCCAGCGGTTTTGGTGGCCTACTCAGGAGCGTGACACGCGCCGTTTCGTGGCTGCTTGTTCGGACTGCGCGCAGACTAAGTCAGGTAACTCTCCTCCTGCCGGTCGTCTCAGACCGCTTCCCATTCCTTCTCGACCATGGTCTCACATCGCCTTAGACTTTATTACCGGTCTGCCTTCGTCTGCGGGGAAGACTGTGATTCTTACGGTTGTCGATAGGTTCTCTAAGGCGGCACATTTCATTCCCCTCGCTAAGCTTCCTTCCGCTAAGGAGACGGCACAAATCATCATTGAGAATGTGTTCAGAATTCATGGCCTCCCGTTAGACGCCGTTTCAGACAGAGGCCCGCAATTCACGTCACAGTTTTGGAGGGAGTTCTGTCGTTTGATTGGTGCTTCCGTCAGTCTCTCTTCCGGGTTTCATCCCCAGTCTAACGGTCAAGCAGAAAGGGCCAATCAGTCGATTGGTCGCATATTACGCAGCCTTTCTTTTCGAAACCCTGCGTCTTGGGCAGAACAGCTCCCCTGGGCAGAATACGCTCACAACTCGCTTCCTTCGTCTGCTACCGGGCTATCTCCGTTTCAGAGTAGTCTTGGGTACCAGCCTCCTCTGTTCTCGTCCCAGCTCGCCGAGTCCAGCGTTCCCTCCGCTCAGGCTTTTGTCCAACGTTGTGAGCGCACCTGGAGGAGGGTCAGGTCTGCACTTTGCCGTTACAGGGCGCAGACTGTGAGAGCCGCCAATAAACGTAGGATTAAGAGTCCTAGGTATTGTCGCGGTCAGAGAGTGTGGCTTTCCACTCGTAACCTTCCCCTTACGACAGCTTCTCGCAAGTTGACTCCGCGGTTCATTGGTCCGTTCCGTGTCTCTCAGGTCGTCAATCCTGTCGCTGTGCGACTGCTTCTTCCGCGACATCTTCGTCGCGTCCACCCTGTCTTCCATGTCTCCTGTGTCAAACCTTTTCTTCGCGCCCCCGTTCGTCTTCCTTCCCCCCCCCCGTCCTTGTCGAGGGCGCACCTATTTACAAGGTACGGAAGATCATGGACATGCGTTCTCGGGGACGTGGTCACCAGTACTTAGTGGATTGGGAGGGTTACGGTCCTGAGGAGAGGAGTTGGGTTCCATCTCGGGACGTGCTGGACCGTTCGTTGATTGATGATTTCCTCCGTTGCCGCCAGGGTTCCTCCTCGAGTGCGCCAGGAGGCGCTCGGTGAGTGGGGGGGTACTGTCATGTTTTGTCATTGATTATCATGTCTTGTCTCTGTGCTTCCCTTCTATTCGTTTCCCTCTGCTGGTCTTATTAGGTTCTTTCCCTCTTTCTATCCCTCTCTCTCCCTCTCTCGCTCTCTCTCTCTATCGTTCCGTTCCTGCTCCCAGCTGTTCCTCATTCTCCTAACTACCTCATTTACTCTTTCACACCTGTCCCCTATTTTGCCCTCTGATTAGAGTCCCTATTTCTCCCTCTGTTTTCCGCTTCTGTCCTTGTCGGATCCTTGTTTGATGTTTGCTGTTCTGTGTCCTTGTTCCGCCCTGTCGTGTTTTTGCCTTCTTCAGATGCTGCGTGTGAGCAGGTGTCTATGTCAGCTACGGCCTGTGCCTTCCCGAAGCGACCTGCAGTCTGTGGCCGCGTCTCCAGTCGTTCCTCTCTACTGACGAGAGGATTTCAGTTTTCCTGTTTTGGATTTACCTATGATAATATCCAGGAGTATCGGTTTTTGTTTAAGACTGGAATAAAGACTCTGTTTCTATTAAGTCGCTTTTGGGTCCTCATTCACCTGCATAACAGCCACTCCAATTCCTTGACTTTGTTGTCCTTAAGCCATTTTGCCACAACTTTGGAAGTATGCTTGGGGTCATTGTCCATGTGGAAGACCCATTTGAAACCAAGCTTTAACTTCCTGATGATGTCTTGAGATGTTGCTTCAATATATCCACATAATTTTCCAACCTCATGATGCCATCTATTTTGCACCAGTCCCTCCTGTAGCAAAGCACCCCCACAACGTGATGCTGCCACCCCCGTGCTTCACGGTTGGGATGGTGTTCTTTGCTTGCAAACCTCCCCCTTTTTCCTCCAAACAAAAGGATGGTCATTATGGCCAAACAGGTCTATTTTCGTTTCATCAGACCAGAGGACTTTCTCCAAAAAGTACGATCTTTGTCCCCATCTGCATTTGCAAACAGTAGTCTGGCTTTTTTATGGCGGTTTTGGTGCAGTGGCTTCTTCCTTGCTGAGTGACCTTTCAGGTTATGTCGATAAAGGACTCGTTTTACTGTGGATATAGATACTTTTGTGCCCGTTTCCTCCACCCTCTACACAAGGTCCTTTGCTGTTGTTCTGGGATTGATTTGCACTTTTCGGCACCAAAGTACGTTCATCTCTAGGAGACAGAACACGTCTCCTTCCTGAGCGGTATGACGGCTGCGTGGTCCTATGGTGTTTATACTTGCGTACTATTGTTTGTACAGATGAACATGGTACCTTCAGGCGTTTCGAAAATGCTCCCAAGGATGACCCAGACCTGTGGAGGTCGACAATTTCTATTCTGAGGTCTTGGCTGATTTCTTTTGATTTTCCCATGATATCAAGCAAAGAGGCGCTGAGGGAGGCCTTGAAATACATCCACAGGTACACCTCCTAACCGACTTGCCGAAACTATAATTTGTTAACAAGAAATTTGTGGAGCAGTTGAAAAACGAGTTTTAATGACTCCAACCTAAGAGTGTGTGTAAACTTCCGACTTCAACTGTACATCATATAGTCATCAGTGAAATTGCCTAAATATTCAGAGTTTTAATACTCATTAAATACTCAGAGATGCTGATGCTGTTGGTTGGGGTGACAAGATAAAGAATCAAGATGCCTTCTGACATGTCACTAGTCCTGCTGCTGCCAGAAGGTGCTATTATTCCTTGCGTCTTTTGGCATTTACCTATGGCCACTCTCCGCTGGGCGTAAAAATCTAATGTTTCCGCGTTTAAGCGATTAGTGATGTACAGGTCAGCTGTTTGTTCACCCGCAATTGCTAATAACCCACCTGCAACTGCCTGACTAAATGTGATAAAGAGAAAGTCTGAAGCCTGCACCCGACCCAAACCCGCAAATATAAAAATGCTCTGTAGCTTACAGTCAGAGATTTTAGAACGATTTTTTGACAAGGGGGTGTGTGGGGTAAACAGTGGTGTAAAGTACTTTAAAGTACTACTTACTTAGTTTTTTGCAGTATCTGTACTTTACTTTGCAATTCATTACTTTTACTTCACTATATTCCCAATGAAAATAATGTACTTTTTACTCCATACATTTCCCCTTACACCCAAAAGTAGTCATTACATTTTGACAGGAAAATGGTCCAATTCCCGCACTTTTCAAGAGAACATCCCTGGTCATCCCTACTGCCTCTGATCTGGCGGACTACCTAAACACTAATGCTTCATTTGTAAATTAATGTCTGAGTGTTGGAGTGTGCCCCTGGCTATCCGTAAATAAAAAAATATTCACAAATTGTGCCATCTGGTTTGCATAATATAAGGAATTTGAAATTATTCATACTTTTACTTTTGATACTTAAGTATATTTTTGCAATTCCATGTACTTTTGATAATAGAGTATATTTAAAACCAAACACTTTTAGACTTTTCCTCTAGTATTTTACTGGATGACTTTCACTTTTACTTGAGTCATTTTCTATTAAGGTATCTTTACTTTTACTCAAGTATGACATTTGACTACTTTTTCCACCACTGGGGATAAATATATACACAGTTCCAGTCAACATTTTGGACACACCTACTCATTCAAGGGTTTTTCTTTATTTTTACTATTTTCTACATTGTGGAATAATAGAGAAGACATCAAAACTATGAAATAACACATATGGAATCATGTAGTAACCAAAAAACCTTGTCACAACACAACTGATTGGCTCAAACGCATTAAGAAGGAAAGAAATTCCACAAATGAATGTTTAACAAGGCAAACCTGTTCATTGAAAAGCATTCCAGATGACTACCTCATGTAGCTGGTTGAGAGAATGCCAAGAGTGTGCAAAGCTGTCATCAAGGCAAATGGTGGCTACTTGAAGAATCTCAAATAAAATATATATTTTGATTTGTTTAACACTTTTTCGGTTACTAGACATGTGTTGTTTCATAGTTTTGATGTCTTCACTATTATTCTTCAATGTCGAAAATAGTAAAAAATAAAAATAAAGAAAACCCCTTGAATGAGAATCCCTTGAATGTGTCCAAACTTTTGACTGGTACTGTTTTATATTAAGTAATTTATACTGAACAAACATATAAATTCAACATGTAAAGTAATGGTGGCATGTTTCATGAGCTGAAATAAAAGATCCGAAATTGTCCATACTTACAAAACATTTTTGTGCACAATGTGTTTACATCCCTGTTAGTGAGCATTCCTCCTTTGCCAAGACAATCCAACTGACAAGTGTGACATATCAAGAAGCGGATTAAACAGCATGATCATTACACAGGTGCACCTTGTGCTGGGGACAATAAAATACTATTCTAAAATATGTAGTTTTGTCACAACACAATGCCACAGATGTCTCAAGTTCTGAGGGAGCATGCAATTGGCATCCTGACTGCCAGAATGTCCATCTGAGCTTTTGCCAGAGAATGTAATGTTAATTTCTGTACCATAAGCCACTTCCAATGTCGTTTTAGAGAACTTGGCAGTACGTCCAACCGGCCTGACAACTGCAGACCACGTGTACGGCATCGTGTGGGCGAGCTGTCAACGTTGTGAACAGAGTGGCCACGGTGGCTTATGGTATGCGCAGGCATAAGCTACTGACAATAAACACAATTGCATTTTATCGATGGCAATTTGAATGCACAGAGATACAGTGATGAGATCCTGAAGCCCATTGTCGTGCCATTCATCCATTGCCTCATGTTTCAGCATGATAATGCACGGCCCCATGTCGCAAGGATCTGTACACAGTTCCTGGAAGCTGGAAATGTCCCAGTTCATCCATGGGCTGCATACTCACCAGACATGTCACCCTTTGAGCATGTTTTGGATGCTCTGGATCGACATCTACAACAGTGTGTTCCAGTTCCGCCAATATCAAACAACTTCGCACAGCCATTGAAGAGTGGGACAACATTCCACAGGCCACAATCAACAGCCTGATCAACTCTATGCGAAGATGTGTCACACTGCATGAGGTAAATGGTGGTCACACCAGATACTGACCGGTTTTCTGATCCACGGGGCAACAGATGCACGTCTATTCCCAGTCATGTGAAATCCATTAGATTAGGGCCTAATGAATATATTTCAACTGACTGATTTCCTTATATGAAGGGTAAATCAGTAAAATCTTTGAATTTGTTGTATGTTGCATTTATATTTGTGTTCAGTATAGTTATCTCTAGCTGTCAAACAGTAATGTTAGCTAGCTCGCTCAGGGTGCGTGTGTAGCTCTCCGGTAGTAATAGACAAAGTAACTCACACACACAAACCTCATACACACGCAGACTCATGTACTCACACTGATTGTACATAATATTAGGAACACCTTATCTTTTGTCTTACCCATTCACCCTCTGAATGGCACATATACACAATCCATGTCTCACTGATTGAAATGGATTTAACAAGGGATCATAGCTTTGAACTGGATTCACTTGGTCAGTCTATGTCATGGAAAGCGCAGGTGTTCCTAATGTTTTGTGCACTCAGTTTGTGTGTATATAGATATCTCTCTCTCTGACACACATACTCACAAACACATCCAACGTTGCGAGAAGGAGGTAGCTGCAACCCAATATTGGCGACCGAAGTGTGGGTGTGTCGAAAGGAAAGGAGTGGGTGTGTGGAAAGCACTCTGCTATAGGTTACACCAAAGACAGAAGAGTATGGTTTAGAAACTGTGTTGTCAGACGGTTTTCATTGAGCAGTGTTGTTTATTTATTTTTCGTCTCTTACCACGCCGCTACCGTACATTTGAGCTACAGTACCGTGAGAGTTTGGACTTTTGTTTTGAAGCCACAGGATGAGTCTTGAGTCGGATTTCACTGTTATAAACAAATAATTTTACATTCAGTTTATTTTTTATAAAAATGATTGATGATGGGTGTACTGTTGCTTTATGGGTTGTATGCGTGTGCTTACTGTGACTATCACCCTGATATTGGCTACTAGGTAGCTACTTCCCACGCCGTTGCCGGACAGTAGTGCTTGTCAAGCAGGAGCGAAGGGCACTGTGTCCCGGTGTCTTTCATGCCCTTCCTATTGAGTAGTAGACTATGTATGTATCAAGGTGACATCTAGATGGTTATTGTAAGCGCTGCGTTAATCGAATCCGGTATCAGGATAAATAAAAAGCAAGGTCTGCTAACTTTCTTTAATTATGTTTAATTAACGCAAGCAATAAATGGCAAATGCAATTTTCGTATATACGGGTTCACTGTATCACCGCGCAGGGTTGAACAGGGAACTCTGAAACAACAGTTATTATACTATGACAGCCATCTGTTGGCCTATCACAGTAGAGGCTGAGCGTGGTTTAAACTTTGCTCAGCCTATCGCTGGCACTCAGACTTGTCCCAGTCTCTTGGTGCTCTCCGGTGTCCGCATCTGGTCTTTGGGTAGATTAGATCTGTCTTGTTCCGCTCCCCAGATGCTACACTCAAACAGTTCCTAATATGGTATTGTCCAGTGTCCTACCCTCCCTGGTTGGCCTGGAGATATGCACCCCTCCCCTCTCCAGATTGACCACAGCTTTTGTAGCAAGTCACTCTATGTTGCTCAGTCTTTACACACATACACACACACACATCTGCATTGTTTGTGTGTGTGTGTAACAAAACAATATTCATCTTCAAACAATATGGTAGCGGGCCATAATGCATAAACATAAATCCTAACATTATTAATATTAGTTATTTCTTGTGTAGGCTGCTATCAACGATATGTATAACTAACACAAGATACTTCATCTGTGTCGTTTACAGTGGGAGGAAATTAAGAATAGTGGGCAGAACAAGCAAGGAGGTGAGCAAAGCCAAGTACAAGCTAGTGAGATCCTATTGGCGCGTTGTAGCATGTATTTGCATATTTCCGTCAGGCACTTCACAAAGGAGGCATTCCCTATGTGCACAAACTCAATTCTACCTTGCACTCCTAAACAACACATTTATCTTTTACTTTGGCAAAGTGCCAAGTCTATAAAACTTAATGCACTGTGTTTGTTTTGGTAACAGAAACATGTATTGAGATCAGATGTTTCATCGATGACAACATTTGCAGAATGTCGGCCCAGTTTCACCTTGTTCCATCCTCTCCCACTACCTGCGTTTGGACTTCCTCAACACCACATGTGGTGGTGAGAAAACATTCTAAATGGATGCTTCAGCTTTATAGCCGCTGTGACGTGTCTGGGTTACCCATTCTGGCTGTGCTGCTATCTTACATTAAATAAAAAATGGCCACGTTACCTACCGCCGGCGACAAGACCGTGATACCCAGTAGGAAGCAGGCACGCTGATACAACGTCAACCAAAACGGTCTTGAGTGGCAACAAATCTGCCCACTTAGCTGATTCACTTTCCATAAACCCACTCCTTTTGACACACCCACTCGCACATACCCCGGTTGTCATATTGGGCTGCAGCTACCCATACTTGAGCGAGAAACACACTTTTCATGCCACTTCAATACCGATGTGACATTTTCGTAGCAGATTAGGAGACTGAGGTTAAGGTTAGGAAAAGAGTTTGGGAAAATGCTCTCCTAATCTGCTATGAAAATCACTTTGTATCAAAGTGTGCTGAAAAGATTGCGCCCCACACTTGAATGCTGTTGTCCCATGTACAGTTGAAGTCGAAAGTTTACATACACTTAGGTTGGAGTCATTAAAACTTGTTTTTCAACCACTCCACAAATTTCTTGTTAACAAACTATAGTTTTGGCAAGTCGGTTAGGACATCTACTTTGTACTTGACACAAGTAATTTTTCCAACAATTGCTTACAGACCGATTATTTCACTTAAAATTTACTGTATCAAAATTCCAGTGGGTCAGAAGTTTACATACACTAAGTTGACTGTGCCTTTAAACAGCTTGGAAAATGTCAGAAAATTATGTCATGGATTTAAAATCTTCTGATAGGCTAATTGACATTATTTGAGTCAATTGGAGGTGTATCTGTGGATGTATTTCAAGGCCTACCTACAAACTCAGTGCCTCTTTGCTTAACATCATGGGAAAATCAAAAGAAATCAGCCAAGACCTCAGGAAAACAATTGTAGACCTCCACAAGTCTGGTTCATCCTTGGGAGCAATTTCCAAACGCCTGAAGGTACCATGTTCATCTGTACAAACAATAGTACGCAAGTATAAACACCATGGGACCACTCAGCCGTCATACCGCTCAGGAAGGAGATGCGGTCTGTCTCCTAAAGGTGAACGTACTTTGGTGCGAAAAGTACAAATCAATATCAGAACAACAGCAAAGGACCTTGTGAAGATGATGGAGGAAACGGGTACGAAAGTATCTATATCCACAGTAAAACAAGTACTATATCGACATGACCTGAAAGGCCGCTCAGCAAGGAAGAAGCCACTGCTCCAAAACCGCCATAAAAAAGCCAGACTACATTTTGCAACTGCACATGGGGACAAAGATTGTACTTTTTGGAGAAATGTCCTGTGGTCTGATAAAACAAAAATAGAACTGTTTGGCAATAATGACCATCGTTATGTTTGGGTAAAAAAAGGGGGAGGCTTGCAAGCCGAAGAACACCATTCCAACCGTGAAGCATGGGGGTGGCAGCATCATGTTGTGGGAGTGCTTTGCTGCAGGAGGGACTGGTGCACTTCACAAAATAGATGGCATCATGTGGCAGAAAAAATATGTGGATATATTGACGCAACATCTCAAGACATCAGTCAGGAAGTTAAAGCTTGGTCGCAAATGGGTCTTCCAAATGGACAATGACCCCAAGTTGTGGCAAAATGGCTTAACGACAAAAAAGTCAAGGTATTGGAGTGGCCATCACAAAGCCCTGACCTCAACCCTATAGAAAATATGTAGGCAGAACTGAAAAAGCGTGTGCGAGCAAGGAGGCCTACAAACCTGACTCGGTTACACCAGCTGTGTCAGGAGGAATGGGCCAAAAACTTATTGTGGGAAGCTTGTGGAAGGCTACCCGAAACGTTTGACCCAAGGCAATGCTACCAAATACTAATTGAATGTATGTAAACTTCTGACCCACTGGGAATGTGATGAAAGAAATAAAAGCTGAAATAAATAATTCTCTCTACTATTATTCTGACATTTCACATTCTTAAGATAAAGTGGTGATCCTAACTGACCTAAGACAGGGAATTTTTACTAGGATTAAATGTTAGGAATTGTGAAAAACTGAGTTTAAATGTATTTGGCTAAGGTGTATGTAATCTTCCGACTTCAACTGTTTATAAAGACATTAAACGCTGGGCCGTTTCTTTACCGTTTTTCACACTGCGTATTCATATACTGTATTCTTCACATTGCTCATTCTAATAGTTTTTATTTAACTAGGCAAGTCATTTAAGAACAAATTCTTATTTACAATGACGGCCTAACCCGGCCGTGATTGGGAGTCCCATAGGGCAATCGGAATCGAACCCATAGTGACTGTCTGTAGTGACGCATCTAGCACTGAGCAGTGCCTTAGACTGCTGCGCCACTCGGGAGCCACATAATATACTGTATCTACTACTGTACATTGCATTTTGTTAGCAACACTGGATTCTTGACATAGCTCACTGTAATATATCTAATGCTGTATGTTACATATCATTATTTAGACATTTATTTTTGGTTTATATACAGTGCCTTCAGAAAGTATTCAGACCCCTTGACTTTTTCCACTTCGTTAGGTTACAGCCTTATTCCAAAATAGATTCAATCGTTTTTTCCCCCTCAATCTACACACAATACCCCATAATGACAAAGCAAAAACAGGTTTAGAAATTTTTGCTGATTTATTTTTTTAAATAAAACTGAAATATCACATTTACATAAGTATTCAGACCCTTTACTCAGTACTTTGTTGAAGCACCTTTGGCAGTGGTTACAGCATCAAATCAAATTGTATTTGTCACATGCGCCGAATACAACATGTGTGACGCTTGGCATTCAGGCCAAAGAGTTCAATCTTGGTTTCATCAGCCCAGGTAATCTTGTTTCTCATGGTCTGAGTGTCTTTAGGTGCCTTTTGGCAAACTCCAAGCGGGCTGTCGTGTGCCTTTTACTGAGGAGAGGCTTTCATCTGGCCACTGTACCATAAGGCCTGATTGGTGGAATGCTGCAGAGATGGTTGTCCTTCTGGAAGGTTCTCCCATCTCCACAGAAGAACTCTAGAGCTCTGTCAGAGTGCCCATCGGGATCTTGGTCACCTCGCTGATCAATGCCCTTCTCCCCCGATTGCTCAGAAACATCTCATGGATGATCAAAAGAAAACAGGATGCACCTAAGCTCAATTTCGCTCTCATAGCAAAGGGTCTGAATATGTGTTTTTAATTTTTAATAGATTTGCTCAAATTTCTAAAAACCTGTTTTTGCTTTATCATTATAAAGTATTGTGTGTAGATTGCTGAGGATTTGTATTTATTTAATCAATTTTAGAATAAGGCTGTAACGTAACAACATGTGGAAAAACTCAAGGGGTCTGAATACTTTCCGAAGGCACTGAATGCATAGATTGCATATTGATTACGATGACCACGTTTACATGCGCACCTATATCCCGTTAAATACAGGATCCTCAAGTATTCTGTTTTTGAGTTGACGCATATTAAAACATCATATCCTGTTTTCAATAACCTGAAAAAGCTTGTATTGCAGTTATGACAAACCCTGGATAAGATGCCTAGGATAAACTTATCTTAGATGGGATTCTGTGGCATGTAAACATCTTATCCCGTTTACTGTTGTTTTTTGCAGTCGTCGCAGGCTCAGTTTTGCATATCATGGGGGTTTGGTAGGGGTTCAATTTCACGCCATATGTATTGAATTCAAAATAAAATAAATCATGAACATGAAAAATAAAATTCAGAATGTAAACACTATATTTTTGAGGACGGGTGAAATAATGGATGTTGAAATCAAAAACCAAACAACTGAAAGCAAAATGTATAGAATTGAAGAGCCAGTGACACATCAAATCATTGATTGGGTTAAGACAAACCGTCACTCCAAAACTAGCGGACCAATGGAGACTCATTGTCTACGCCTCCCTCTAAACCCCGCCCTTCACGGAAAAATAATGCCAAAACTCGCAATTGAAAAGACTGGCAGTGAAAGCAAAGAAACATACATCGAAACGAAAGATACGAGTAGGGTAACAAAAAGGTAGTACATGCAGGCAAGAGTGTAGGCAAAATGTATTCAATAGGATTGGTTGCTGGGAAGTTTAACCGAAAAAGATTTTTGCATTTGTTTTCAAATTAAAAATATATAATTTGTCATAGAGTTTTCCTCTCGCTTTAAAATTATTTGCTTACAAGTATTGCTTTTGACGTCTTATTCTTGTTTACAATTCTATAGATTTTGCTTTCAATTGTTTGGTTTTTGATTTCAACATCCATTATTTCACCCATCCTTGAAAATATAATGTTTACATTCTCTACTTTATTTTTCATGTTCATGATTTATTTCATTTTGAATTCAATACATATGGCGTGAAATTGACCCCATAGTTTTGTGATGTTTTCATCTGATTGTCAAACAAATCACTTCAAAAAGCACCCTACCTGCGCAGTTCCATCCACCATAATAATTCCATAATAATTCATTTAGCTGACACATTGAAATACTGTCTGCTTGCATAACAATGTCAAAGATATCACATTACACATGCATTGCTATTTTCTCAAGAGATGCATCAAGAAATAAATAATTTCTCCACTCCTGTTCCCGAGACAAAATAAACATTTGTTTTACCATTTTAAGAAATTCATAATTCTGCCTGAGTTATATTATATTAAGCTATAGTACATGTGAGAGGTTGTAGGCATACAGTCAGTGTCCATATCAGTTACTATTCCATTTAATCCTTATGAATTTAAAGGAGGAATATTCATGGTTACAGGGATACTTTTGATCGGGATATCAAAGGTGCATGTAAAGAGCTTATCCAGAATAATACTGGGATATGAGCTACTATCCATAATACTGTGCGCATATAAACGTGGTTATATTGGGGTTGTTAGTAGGCATGCGCGATATATCAGTGAACATATCGGAATCGGACGATATTAGCTAAAAATGCCAACATAGGTATCGGCCTGGTTTCTAGTTCAACGCCGATGTTAAAAAACGATGTCATACCTATATAACGTGCATACCTATATAACGTAGGTACATGACGTAATGATGCCACCTAAAATTTTGCGCTACACGTGCAACACAGCATTCCTAACCTAGCCCACAATGTCTGCTGTGTGGATCAAGCAGTCATTTGAAAGAGTAAAAACATTTCAGCGAGACAACTCAAAGGCGAAATCCATTCAATTCAAGATAATGGAATTCATTGCCCTTGACAATCAACCGTTCTCTATCGTGGGTGATGTTGGCTTTTGCCGACTGGTCGAGCGCCGGTACCACACTACCAAGTGCGCTATTTTTCAGATGTTGCCCTCTCGGAGTTACACAATAATAGCATCACTGCTATTAGCCTCACAACATACAGACTATGGAATGCCGTTTGGGTCTTTGCGTGTCAAAAAAGACACAGTAGCACTGTCAAAGCTTTACAAAAAAGTCTGCAAACATGCAAACACCGGCCAAGAACGATGTGTTTACAATACCGCGTTGGTAATAAAGCATCATTTGTTCGACCGAAACTTCTGTTGAAGCTAGCTTTAGCTTGGTACCTAGCTAGCACCAATACAACCAGCCTGAAAACAATGACCAGTAGAAACTGCAGTCATTTTCATTATTCTTAGCAGTGATTTGGGAATCCTTGTAATAGCTAGGTTACCACTTGTTGTTCGCCTATTGAAATTGAACTTCAGTTCATGAAAATAAATAGCTAGCCAGCTACTTAATTAACCCTGTTGCCCAAAGCTAACGTTATAAGCAGCCAGCTAGCTTCAATTCTGGCTAGTGAGCCTCGACCGGACCGGGTTATGTGTTGTGAAGCTACCCACAATAAGGATTAGGCACAATAGTGGAATTTAAAGTTTGCCATCAAAATAAAAGTTACTTTTTTCACAGAAAAAGCAGATATCATCAATAGCCACAAATTTGGATATCATAGAATTACATGGATATATCTTATGTAAAATGTTGAAGTGCACTTCCTTAACTTTGATTGGTATACAATATTTGTAAGGCCTTAACCATGCATTTTTCCAGACAATGTCAGGAATAAGCATGTTCCAGAAAAACTTTCCTCTCGGTATAAGTTGGTTTTGTGAATGAAGAATTTGTCTTATATATTGATTACAACAAGATCTCTCAAGTAAGCCCATGCCTTCCAATCTGAGTTCTGGATAAACTTTGTGATCATTACCAAAGCTAAGATGAGTTTTCATTAGTGTAGTTAGACCACTGAGAACGGCTTTGATCACAGAAATAAACTCTCTGAAAGGTATTGGAAACTCTTTCAATGTTATACATTGTTCATATGTGAGAATATTACCCTTGTTGTTGAAAACATCTAGAACAAAGTCAATATTCCTCTCATGCTAGCTGGGGTAGAACAATGACTTATTCCTTACAGTTATGTCTGAATTATTCCACAAAAGAGCTTTATGTGGGGAAAAATTGTGCAGGAAACATATTTTCCAGGCCATTAAAGCTTGTTGGTGAAACCTAGCCAATTTAGCAGGTAATCTTTCAGGAATATAATTACATTTCAGTAAAAATTGAAAACCTCCCAAACTTATTAATTGGAATGAAATACCATATTGAATCAGTATTGATCAAACATCTTTTAAACCAGTTTATCTTGAAAGTGTTATTTATGTCAACAAAATCCAACACTTCTAGATCGCGTTCAGCTCTTTTGTTAGAAAGGACTGACTTTTTTTGTTTGTGAAACTTATTTTCCAGATGAAGTCAAGAAAGGTCTTATTGATCTCTTTACAAGTAGCAGGATTTACACATAACGATAATGAGGGGTACACAAAATGAGACAGTCCCTCTGCCTTGGACAGAAGTACTCTCCCAAGTATAGAAAGATCTCTTTGTTGCCAATTATGAAATATATTTTTGGTTCTCAAAATTTTAGGAGAGAAATTCCAATGTTGTCTGACTAAGTGTTTTTTTGACAGATGTATTCCTAAATATTTAACACAGTCCTTTACAGGAATATTTTCTATTTCGTTATCATCAGAGTCAAATAAACATCAGATTTCACATTTAGAAACATTCAGTTTTAATCCTGATGCAATAGAAAATGCAGTTATAGCATCTTTGTCTCTTAAGAAAAGAGTAGTATCATCAGCCAGTTGGGAAATTTTGATTTCTTTGTTAAAAATGGTTAAGCCATACAAATTTACATTATTCAGAATATCTAGAGATAGAAGTTCCACCACCAAAATTAATAAAAATGGCGAAATTGGGCATCCCTGTCGTACACTTCTGTTGATACTGAATCTTTTTTGAAGTATTAAGGTTTAGTAACACAGAACTATTTATATCTTTTGTAAAACATGCGAATTACTTTGATAAAATGTTCACCAAATCCAAAAAGTTTAAGAGACCTAAAGAGAAATTAATGTTCAATTGTGTCAAAGGCTTTACAGAAGTAAAAAAATAAGACAACCACATCTGAGTCAATTGCATCTGAATAATCTATAAGGTCCAAGACTAAACGAATGTTAGAGCCCTTCATAAATCCTGTTTGAGTCTCATTTATAATGGTATCTATTCCTTTCTTTAATCTTTTGGCATAAACCAAAATATTTAATAAAGTAATTGGTCTCCAATTGTCAGTGAGAGAAGGGTCTTTATCGGGCTTCGGAATCAATGAAATAAGGCCCGGTTTCATAGTGGAGACCATTTCCCCACTTTTAATGCAATCTTGAAACATATAAAACATTGGGTCTTCTAGTAACTCCCAAAACTGTCTATAGAATTCAACTGACAGGCCATCAGGGCCAGGTGATTTCCCTTTTTTTCATTGAATTCAGAGCCTCTCTAATTCCTTCAATTGACACAGGTGAATAGCAAACTGAGTGGAAATCATCCTCAATTACAGGGACATAATTCTGAATGTGGCAAATGTAGCTTTCACAACCATCTTCCTGAAATTGAAAGCTGTAAAGGTTTTCATAAAAGGAATTGACAAATTATGATATTGTAATGGGATCTTTGCATAAAACATCGTTAATTTTGAGTGCAGTTATAGATTTTCTTTTGTAGTTTCTCTTTTCAAGTGCAAAAAAGTAACTAGTGTTTCTTTCCCCCTCTTCAATCCATTTTGCTCTTGACCTTACAAAGGCACCCTTTGCCAGATCCGTGTAAAGCTGTTCTAATTCTAGTTGTAAAGACATGAATACAGACTCCTCTTCTTCAGATAGATTATCTTTCTTTAGAAAACTGTCAAGCTTGCTCATCGTCTCTTTTTCTCTAAGGCTCTTTAATTGCATCAGCTCTTGCTGGCCTGCTGCTGACGTCACTCACAACGCACTTTTGCTGCCAGGCACGTGTGCTGTGACTGAGTGTGTGACAGAGAAAATCGTTTTTGTGTCATTTAGAGGGAAAATGCGTGCATTTTAGAAGTTTCAAAAGTTGCTAAAAGTTCTAAATAACATTTTGAAAGTAGCTAAATTTGTTGCTAGGTGCTGATTGAAAAAAAAAGTTGCCAGGGTAGTCTGAAAAGTTGCTAAATCTAGCAACAAAATTGCTAAGTTAGCATCACTGCTTCTACTTGTCAAAAGTTAGCTAGCTAGCTTTGTTTAAGCGGGTTGTACGTGAGACTTGCACGCAGTGTTGCCAACAAATTTTCAGGGGAAGTTGCTAGAGGCAGGTCGATTTGTTGCTAAAAGTTGCTAAATGACGTTATTACGTAATAACGTAAAGCTGTGTCATTATGTAGAATACGCAATAACGTTACTCAAATTGACTGGCCATCTCGGCGAAAAATATGATTTGACATTTGTTAGTTTAGATTTGTTTGTTTATTATCATATATTTTTATTTCTAAAAGTAATATAAACACAACATATTTTATATGATCACATATTTGTATTTTTAAACACAACACATTGAATTATTGAACAATTACACATTATTGAACAATTACATTTTATTTATTTTCTTTTTAACTAGTAAACCTACACATTCTGAACAAATATAGTTTAAAGCAGTGTATTGGTAGTTAGTTAACATGCTACCTAACTGATCAACAATTATAGGTACAGGCTAATAACAGGGTATATATGCTATCTTATTGAACAAGGAACTTAACTCAAATAATGATGTGTGCGCTAGGCATCACCCTCCAGCTCTCTCCAGGTTGCTGTGCTGCTTGGCTGGCTAGCTGCTCAATGGTTTCCTCCAGATATTGCCACTGTTCTCGCACACACTGCAGTACACACTGCCACCATCAGCTGTGTGTCTCCGCCAGTTCCAGAAAGTCCACTCCTTGCATACGTACTGTAAATATGATGAATCATAGATTGGCACGCAAATCCTCTTCATCTTCACTGTCCAACTGCATTGTCACGGAGCTGGAACCAGCAGTAGAGGACGGAGTGGCCTTAAAGCTGTATGCTGCTGTGGTGCCAAACTGCTGCAGATCTTCACTTGGTAGTTTATGCTGGTAACAGATATCACCAGCCAGCTTCAGTCCATACCGCACCAGGAGTATGGAGTTGAGAGTGTGCAGTGACATTCTATTTCTTAACTTTGACTTGACCACACTCATTTGGCTGAACAGCCGTTCAACCTCCGCATTTGAGTGTGGCAAGGAGAGGGCAGCGAGTGTAGCTTTGCACAGTTCTTCAAATGGATTTGACCCGGAAGAGTCCGTGTAGTTATTGACTTCACTCCAAAACTCGACTGTATTTTCAGTTGAGTCCCACCTAAACAGATGGATGTTTCTCCATTGGGAAACAATTTTATCAATTGTTTGGGGCTGGTATCCCAGTAGCTCAGCTACTTTAATAATTTCAATGGTGCCTTTATTGTGCGTTTCCTTAACACTGAACAAGGCCATGTTTTGCAAGGCTTCAAGGTTGTCTGGGAGCTTTGCTTGCAGCTCCTTGCTTAAAGCAACAATGTAGTTGATGCACTGTCTCCGAATGCCCTTTTTGTCCTCTGGCGCAAGACTGAGTTGGTACACCGTGCTCTCGAAAAGGTACCCAAGGTATGGTGATGGACTGAGATGTCCATCAATGGCATCCTTCAGGACATCAATTTTTGCCATATGGTTGACTACTCTGCTGCAAATTGATGTTAAGAGGTGTACCAGATTGTCCAAAAGCTTGACAGGATCTGTATGCTCTCCCTCAAATGACTTCACTGCAACTTGTACATCGGACAGGATTGATTTCAAGAATGTCAGGTAAACATAGTTGGTCTTGTCCATGTACATTTAGCAACGCTCACTGGCCTTGGTCAACTCAAAGTGGAGTTTCAGTTCTTCCCACTGGCTCAATATACGAGTTACCGCAGGCTCAATCGATAGCCAATGTGTGGCACACACTTTGGTGATCTGCAGGGGTTTCTGGACACAATTAATGGTGGCATCCACTGCTTTGTACGCCTCGCGCCGTTTTGGGGAAATCGAAAACCAGTTGTAGGTTTCCCTGATTAAGTACTCAACACTCCTAGGGATGGTTTCTTTGGATGCTGCACTGACAGCCAATTGTAAAGAATGGCACACACAGAGGATAAATACCAAATTGGGCAATGCACATTCTTCCTTTGAAATCTTGTGCACCCTGTTGTGCACCTCAGTCATCACAGACGCATTATCAGTGCCAATACCCTGAAGATTCTCTTTTTTAAGGTTACACTTCTCAAGAAACTCAACTACCGCCTTTGCTATTGATCTGGCATCACCACCCCCCCCCCCCCCCCCCCTCTCCAATTCATCCAGACCAAGAAATGTGGACACAACGGTTCTTTTTTTAGCATTGAAATACCGAATCACCACACCCAGGTATTTCGAGACACTGACATCAGTGGACTCATCCAAAAGGAGACTGAACTTCTCACCCCCCACATCTGATGTTACTCTTTTGAGAAAATAAGGAGCCAGTACTCCCATAATCATTTCTGTGCACCTGGTGCGGTGCATTTGGAAGTTTGTTGCTGCCACAGAATCTGAAAAGGCAGCTTTGCAAGCCATACCTAAATGGTCGCATGCTAGCAGCAAACAATGGCCATTGCCATAGTAGCTTCTGCTCTTTTGCAGTTATCCACTTTCTTAACCAACTGTGGTAATGTAGACTGCGTTGTGGGGTTGTACGGTTTTGATTTATTTATATGCTTTACTGTAAAAACAATGTTTTTTGATGTCATACATTTTTACAAGCATATCTGATTTGCAGTACGCACAGTATGCCCAACAATCATCCCCAATTACTGGCTTCAGCCACCCTTTAAATTCAGGTACAGACTCCCACTCTTTTCTGTACTTCTGGCTGTACAATTTTGATTGAGACATGTTGATTGATGTTGTAAGTTCTGTTCAAGATCAAACATTTGTGACCATCTATATTCATTGGGTTTGTCTCGTCGAACGCATACTACTGCTGCTGCAGTCAGCCAACAACAATGATTTGCAATTTGCTGAAATTGCTGCTGGCCTGCTGCTGCTTGTGCACGAGCTGAGCTGAGCTGCACGAGCTGAGCGCACGAGCAGACGTCACTCACAATGCACTTTTGCAGCCAGGCACGTGTGTTGTGACTGAGTGTGTGACAGAGAAAAATCGTTTTTGTGTCATTTAGAGGAAAAATGCATTTTAGCGTTTGAGTCACGATTCAAAAGTTGCTAAAAGTTCCAAATACATTTTTTTAAGTAGCTAAATTTGTTGCTAGGTGCTGTTTGAAAAAACTTGCTAAATCTAGCAACAAAATTGCTAAATTGGCATCACTGCTTGCACGAGCCTACCACTTACTCTGTAGTTACGTTTACGGTGTTTCTGGAAAACCATCTTGAAGCCAAGGTGCTACCGCCCCCAGGCGGACTGGTAGACCAAAAGCGTCTCAAGCGAAAAGGCAAACATAGTACAGTAGCTATGATTTAAGATTGTAAACTATGTGGCTCGGTGTTCCATGTCTTTATCTGAAAACGGACTTCCCGGCAATAGATCAAGTTGCAAAAAGATTGCAATATTATTAAGTTGTCATTGATGGAATTCGAAGTTGGTAATCAACCATAAAACAAAAACAAAGCGTACGTGCGATATGGTCATACAAGGAAGGGGGCGAACTTCCCATGAAAGGTGTGTCCTATTGGATCTGTAATTTCCAGTAAGCAATTCGTAGTTGTCAAAACAGCAGTTCTTTCTATTTGTGTAAAGTGACAAATGATTGTTACCACTGTAGATCGTATGAAGACTATATACTGTATTATAGATTCATTGTTTTTTGTTTGTTCTTTTAAAGGAATGAGTACTTCCTCAAAATTATAATATATCATTGTGTGGGTGAGTGACTTTCGATTTGCTATATCTCTATGTAATCAAGGGAATCTAGTGGGAAAGTTAGGTCTATTAACAAAAGCAACAACTGCAGACCCACAAAAACCGTATTACTGTATTAATAGTCACTTCTTCACATTTAGCCTACATGTAGCCTATTTTAATGTGCAGGAATTTAAACACTAACATGAAACATTTTCTCTTTCTGATTTCAGATTGAATTATACTGTGTGGTTTACTCTAAAGTATTCAGCAACAATGTTTCTATTGATTATTATAGTCACAAACTTTGGGACTTTGATAGCTGATGATGGTAAGCAGTCTTTTGTATATAGCCTATAAACATGTAAGTAGATTTAACCACAGTATTTTTGCCTGATCATGATTAACATTTGACAAGCTTTTTGTTTGTTAATTACTTGTAGCAATGAGTGACAGAAATCTTCAATGCTTCAACGATTATGACAAAAGTATGGTTTGTCATTTTACAACTGACAAGTCTAAGTGTGCTGAATACAACATGACATTGAAATTATTGGGCTCACAAAATATGTAAGTATATGATTGTTTAAGTTTTTCTATTGTCGATGTTAATCTCACCAAGAAGTCATATTTCATTTCAAAACTGCATTATTATTCAACTTGTTTCCCAGAGGCCAGAATGATTGTACTTTCAAGGAAAAGGAGAGGTCCAATGATGTTTCCAAATGTGGATGCTCTATTGATCCAATGGTCCTTATTATTGGGGAGGAGTTTAATGCAACACTTTGGAATTCTGGGAAGTGCCTAAATTCCAAAGTCCTCTGTATCAAATGCAGCAGTGAGTTGCATCTACATATGCAGATTGCTATTTGGAAATGAATTACTGTTATAAAGAATATTGCATGAAATTAAACCATTCTTTAATTGATTGATATGTCAAACCATCCCTATCATTGTCCTATACAGTAAAACCCAAAACCCCCACCGTTCAAATGGTGAAACCAACAGAAAATGGGAATTTCCTGGTCAAATGGAAGACAAACTACCCTGATGATGCACCGTTTTCTAAGGCCTTGATTGCCGAATTGAGCTACAGAAAGAAAGGAGAAACAGATGAGGTAAAGGAGGGTGATATACAGCATTCCCCCGTTTGCTGTCACATCACAAAGACAACATTTCTTCTAGCCCTTTCCTTTCTTCTTACAGGTGTCCAAAAATGAGTCAACAACTTCCCATGAATTACTTGTCAGAGACTTGGAGCCAAACACCATTTATGCTCTGAAGGTCAGAACCTATACTGACATGAGTGGCCGTTTCAGTGACTGGAGTGAAGAGTTGGACTTCACCAACCGTAAGTGATTAAATGAGATTTATCATCCATGGGTTTTCAAACCTTAATTTCACTTTCACCTGGTAGCTCATTGTATATTCTTCTCTGCTCCACAGCTGCATCATCTCGGAAAGTACTCCAGATTGTCATTGTTTTCAGTTCCATTGCTGTTATCATCATTACAAGTGCTTTGTTTTGGTGCAGTGTTAGGTAAGTTGTCCTGACATGTCTGTAGGTGACAGTATGTCTGTTTCCACAAACATTTGTTATCATACAGCTTCATATTGGCCCTATAGGCTTTCAAATCCTCCTATTTCCCCCCTCTGCAGACTCAAAACCAAGTTGTGGGATAATATTCCTAAATGTTCAAACCCAGACCTTTTGTATATGGTTCCAGGAGTACCTAAGGTGAGGCTCTATCTTCAATTATAAACTGGGTGGTTTGAGCCCTGAATGCTGATTGTCTGAAAGCCGTGGTATATCAGACCGTATACCATGGGTATGACAAAACAAAATTTAAAACTATTTTAGAATAGTTACATTCGTAACTAGTTTAGAATAGCAATAAGGCACCTCAGTGGTTTGTGCTATATGGCCAATATACCACAGCTAAGGGCTTTGTCCAGGCACTCTGCGTTGCGTTGTGCAGAAGAACAGCCCTTAGCCGTGGTATATTGGCCATTTACCACACCTCCTTAGGCCTTATTGTTTAAATATTCTATGTTTAAATAAACTGTAGACCTTCATTACTTTCATACTGTAATTCCTTCCATTTGTGTATTTGCATTTAGTGATGTTTGTTCTCCACCACAGGTATTGTCTCCTCCCAAAATACCTTTATCCTCCATCTATGTTGATTCTTCAAAAATGGACACTGAAGGAAAAACATGGTGAGCGTATAGATGCACTATAATGAAAAGGTGTCTTCGGGTTCAGTCCTATTCGCGTGGGCAGTCAAGTCCTTGCAATGAAAATAAGCTTTAATTCACTGTAAGTTGCCCGCTTGTCTTTTCTCTACAGGCCAAACCCCTCGATAGTAGATGGGAGCAGTGGAAGAGGTAGTGGCTCAGAGCTTGACTCATTATCTTCCCTGGGTTATGCCCACACATGTTCCATGAGCCCGGAGCCTAGTAATGTGCAGATCATTAGCCATCTTCAAGAGGCCCTGAGCAAAGTCTTTCCCAGCCTTGTTCCTTTGGACGGGAATCCTCAGTCATTGCTTTTAGCCCCTCCTATGACAGATGATGGTACACAAATGAACTGCCCTGAGTCAAATAGAGACATCGGTGTGTGTTCATCTGACTACAATCCTCTTCATTTCATGAGTGAGTCTGGAGGCTCTTGTGGGTCATCTTGTTTCAACAATATTACCTACTCCCCCTCAGTGCCCCTCAACTCCATTCAAGAGTTAACAACAAGCAAGACATCCTCATTTCCTACGCAGCCTCTGCTCTTGAAAAATGCCCATCCACAGCTGTTTCTTGGTACTGGTCAACAAGATCTTAACTTGTCCACTAACTGTGCACCCCTCTTGCAAACCGACTTTTCACATCACCTGTGTGATGGCGCCAGTCATGATTCAGAGACTACCACATCAGCAGAGGACACCAGTCTGATCTACGGCTCTAATGACAGCAATGTGTCCAAACCTCACAATGTTATCAGTGTCGTTCCTGGATATCAGAGCTTCAGTGAGGCGGTCGGTAAGGACAATGAGAGAGGAACTGATGCCTTCATGGATGTGCCACTGCCACTTAAATGTTTCCAGGATGTGGACAGTAGCAGGCCACTGATTTACGATGTGAATCCATGTTACCACAGCCTGCCTGACCCTGGATGCTGCCTCCCCCCGAGTGATGTTGATTATCAGACTTTACAGAGCCTGGGACAAAATAGCCCACATCAGTGGGTTTCAGACAAACTGCTGAACAAGTGTTTGGAGACTGAGATCCCTCAAAGCTCCATGGGGAACATGCCTCTAAATGTCATACCCAACTCACAGGGAGGACAATGTCCGATACCTGGATGTCCCTTTCTTACTGCTTTCTGTTCAGACCAAGCCATGCAAATAGACAATGACAGCTCTTATCATTGTGTGTGATTATACGGTAGACACTTTTGCACTTCACTTTACAATTTCTTTTATTTTGAGGACTTGAGCTCATATATATGTTTTTTTCTATATTATACAAACAGTTTGAATACCATTCTGCCATGAAAATGCTGTGGCCTCATATCCAGAAATTTTGGATGTACAGCTCCTGTAAATAAACATTTGTGTGTGGGAAACTGCAACAGTTAATTTTTGAAGAGATATAACATGTCTTTGCCTTTGCCTCATCTTTCTGAAACATGTTGTTCATCATCTGGGATGTACTTCAGTTGAAATACTGAGCAATAACATCTAGGTTACACATCAAGGTCGTCAAACTAGTCTCCAGCCTCTAAAAGTGACTTCTCTTCTAATGGCTTCCCAAAATAGTCAGACAGTTTCATTGCATCTGATGTTTGATAGGCTAAATAGTGTTAACAGTACAAGCCTCATGCAAACATTGAGGTTGAATTTCTGATGAAAAAAGTGGTTGTCCTACTTTCTTATTCTGCGCTGTTCCTTGAAACAAGTACATTGCAGCTTCCATGGAAATACACGCCCAGAAAGTAGAGCCATCCTCTGATGTCATAGATGTGTTGCGATTCAGGTTAAACAAAAAAATTGGCTTTGTTTAGGGTTATTTTCTGAGGATGAAGTTCATGTTTTTTAGTGTTTATTGTAGAAAACAAAGACTTTTTTCTCTTCAAAGCGCTTTCAAATCAAATTTTATTTGCCACATACACATGGTTAGCAGATGTTAATGCGAGTGGAGCGAAATGCTTGTGCTTCTACTTCCGACCATGCAGTAATATCTAACAAGTAATCTAACAATTTCACAACATGTACATATAAATATATGGAAGAGCGATGGCCGAACGGTATAGGCAAGATGCAGTAGATGGTATGGAGTACAGTATATACATTTGAGATGAGTAATGTAGGGTATGTAAACATTATATGAAGTGGCATTGTTTAAAGTGACTAGTGATACATATATTACATCCAATTTTTTATTATTAAAGTGGCTAGAGATTTGAGTCAGTATGTTGGCAGCAGCCACTCAATGTTAGTGATGGCTGTTTAACAGTCTGATGTTGCGCCTTCTTGACCACGCTGTCAGTGTGGGTGAACCATTTCAGTTTGTCCGTGATGTGTACGCCGAGGAACTTCAAACCTTCCACCTTCACTACTGTCCCATCGATGTGGATAGGAGGGTGCTCCCTCTGCTGTTTCCTGAAGTCCACGATCATCTCCTTTGTTTTGTTGACGTTGAGTGTGAGGTTATTTTCCTGACACCATACTCCGAGGGCCCTCACCTCTTCCCTGTAGGCCGTCTCGTCATTGTTGGTTATCAAGCCTACCACTGTAGTGTCGTCTGCAAACTTGATGATTGAGTTGGAGGCGTGCATTGCCACGCAGTGTGATTGCAATTGCGTCGTCTGTGGACCTATTGGGGCGGTAAGCAAATTGGAGTGCGTCTAGGGTGCCAGGTAGGGTGGAGGTGATATGATCCTTGACTAGTCTCTCAAAGCACTTCATGATGACGGTAGTGAGTGCTACAGGGCCATAGTCATTTAGCTCAGTTATCTTAGCTTTCTTGGGAACAGGAACAATGGTGGCCCTCTTGAAGCATATGGGAACAGCACACTGGGATAGGGATTGATTGAATATGTCCTAAACACACCAGCATTTTCTTTTTGTAATCCGTGATTGACTGTAGACCCTGCCACATACATCTCGTGTCTGAGCCGTTGAATTGTGACTCTACTTTTTCTATATATTGATGCTTAGCTTGTTTGATTGCCTTGCGGAGGGAATAGCTACACTGTTTGTATTCGGTCATGTTTCCGGTCGCCTTGCCCTGATTAAAAGCAGTGGTTCGCGCTTTCAGTTTTACGCGAATGCCGCCATCAATCCACGGTTTCTGGTTGGGGAAGGATTTAATATTCGCTGTGGGTACAACATCCCCCATGCACTTGCTAATAAACTCGCTCACCGAATCAGCGTATACATCAATGTTGTTGTTCGACGCTATCCGGAACATATCCCAGTCCACGTGATCGAAGCAATCTTGAAGCGTGGAATCAGATTGGTTGGACCAGCATTGAACAGACCTGAGCACGGGCGTTTCCTGTTTTAGTTTCTGTCTATAGGCTGGGAGCAACAAAATGGAGTCGTGGTCAGATTGGCCGAAAGGAGGGCGAGGGAGGGCTTTGTATGCGTCGCGCAAATTAGAGTAACAATGATCCAGTATTTTTCCGGCCCGGGTCGCGCATTCGATATGCTGATAAAATTTAGGGAGCCTTGTTTTCAGATTAGCCTTGTTAAAACCCCAAGCTACAATAAATGCAGCCTCAGGATATGTGGTTTCCAGTTTACATAGAGTCCAATGAAGTTATTTCAGGGCCATTGAGGTGTCTGCTAAGGGGGGATATACACGACTGGGATTATAGTCGAAGAGAATTCTCTTGGTAGATAATGCGGTCGGCATTATAAGGAATTCTAGGTCAGGTGAACAAAAGGACTTGAGTTCCTGTATGCTGTTATGATCACACCACGACTCGTTAATCATAAGGCGTACACCCCCGCCCTTCTTCTTACCAGAGAGATGTTTGTTTCTGTCGGCGCGATGCGTGAAGAAACCAGGTGGCTGTACCGACTCTGATAACGTATCCCGAGTGAGCCATGTTTCGTGAAACAGAGAATGTTACATTCTCTGATGTCGCTCTGGTAGCCAACCCTTGCTCGAATTTTGTCTACCTTGTTGTCAAGAGACTGGACATTGGCAAGTAGTATACTCGGGAGCGGTGGGCGATGTGCCCGTCTACGGAGCCTGGCCAGATGACCGCTCCGTCTGCCCCTTCTGTGGCACCTTTGTTTTGAGTCGCCGGCTGGGATCCAATCCATTGTCCTGGGTGGTGGACCAAACAGAGGATACGCTTCGGGAAAGTCGTATTCCTGGTCATAATGTTGGTAAGTTGACGTTGCTCTTATATCCAATAGTTCCTCCCAGCTGTATGTAAAAGACTTAAGATTTCCTGGGGTAACAGTGTAAGAAATAATACATAAAAAAACTAAATACTGCATAGTTTTCTAAGAACACGAAGCGAGGCGGCCATCTCTGTGGGCGCTGGTGAAGCTTGAATAAAGATTACCTGACTAGTGACACACATAGCGATGGTTTATCATGCAGAATATTGTGAGGCGTTTGCCACAGTTTAACCATCAATAATAGTATACGGTTGGAATGACTGAGGCATTCAGCATAATTTCTTTCATGGTATTGTGGCGATTTTGTGACAGGCTGTTTTTGAACAAAGGCCAAGATAGAAGTGTGGAGACACCGGAGGGGATGGTGAAAGGCCATTTTCACAGAGCCACAGGTCTGCTATGCCAACTTGTCATGCTTATATTGAGCAAGCACGCAGGAATGCATGGTGGCATTCACAGCTATGTCATACTTCGAATGCTTTGGACAGGACGTGCAAGTGATGGAAATGACTTTTCACAGGCTTGAAAAATTGAATTTTGTTGAGGATTAAAAGGCAGCTCAAAGGTTGTCTTGAAAATGTGAATTTATTGAAATATTCTGTCATGGGCACCACTTTCTGTTATTGCCATTTAATAGCTCAAATACCTATGTACTTCTCTGTGTTGCAGGCACGTTAAGCTTCAGTCCAGTTAGTGTTAGAAATACCAGGTGAGGGCTTGTAGATTCCAATAAGTAATGCACATTTCAGGACTTATACCACACATTCTTCTTTATGTTTGTATGCAAAGGATCAAGTTGCACAATTGACAAAAAAATAGCACAAATGAAGAACACTTTAGGATTCTGATTATAATGCAATCAATACTCAATTACCTGTGAAGTACTGTGGAACCTCTGGTGCCCTCACTGGTCCAGTGCTTCTCTAAGGTCGTCGTCCACCTGTATGATTTATGGGCCCTGCTCTTGAACCTTGCTTGGAGAACAAATGAACTGCAGTGATGTCACATCTTCCTGCCAGTGATCAACATTAATGTCCTTTTTAGAGGGAGAAAATATACATCACTTTTATGGAGTACTAACAATGAAATCACTTTTATCCGGTTCTTTTTAGCTTTCTATCTAAATTGTTGCAAGTGTAATGTTGGACATAGATGCATTTTAAGGGGAGTAATGGAAAATATTTTAGGCTGAAAGTCTGCATCACCTTTAATATGTACCCAGTGGTGTAAAGTACTTAAGTAAAAATACTTTAAAGCACTACTTAAGTAGTTTTCTGAGGTATCTGTAGTTTACTATTTATATTTTTTTGTCAACTTTTACTCCACTACATTCCTAAAGAAAATAATGTATTTTCTACTCCATATTCATTACATTTTGAATGCTTAGCAGGACAGGAAAATTGTCTAATTCACGCGCTTAAAAAGAAAATCCCTGGTCATCCCTACTGCATCTGATCTGGCGGACTCACTAAACACAAATGCTTTGTTTGTAAATTATGTCTGAGTGTTGGAGTGTGCCCCTGGCTAACCATACATTTAAAAAGCAAGAAAATTGTTCCGTCTGGTTTTCTTAATACAAGGAATTTGAAATGGTTATACTTTTATTTTGATAGCTAAATATATTATAGAAATTACATTTACTTTTGATACTTAAGTATATTTAAAACCAAAATACTTTTCTACTTTTACTCAAGTAGGATTTTACTGGGTGACTTTCACTTGAGTCATTTTATATTAAGGAATCTTTACTTTTACTCAAGTATGACAATTCGGTACTTTTTCCACCAATGTATGTATCACACATTGTATATGACGTACAGTACCAGAAAGAACTTGCAATAGAAAACAGCACACGCAATCTATTGCCATGGTCAGAAAAAAAGAGAAGTGCATTATCATGAGGACGCAAACGTCTCTGCTTGGACTGAGATAACATATCCGTTTCCTGCATCTAAGAAAAGGAGAACCGCAACAGTATAGGTGCTACCTGACAGTCTTTAGAAAGGAATAGTTGTAATAGGAGTTTAATTAGAGTGCTTTATATTGTATGATCAACGTTACTGTTACCTTCATTCTGATCTAAATTGATGCCTACAGTTGTATTTTAGCACCATCTCCTGAGCATAATGTGTATTGCACGTTGTTGTCCCACACAATAACCTCTGATATTTATTGAATGTGCAATCTAGAACTTAAATCCCCAGTAAAAATGAAAGTGTTGCACTTGCCCAGTGATGTTTACCAACACTTTGGGAGACACAAACCGAAGAAGCACAAGCAAGCGCACCTGTTGGTTTCAATTTTTAAAAATCTGATTGTGTTTGTTCCTTCTCGTTGCCACAGAGGACTCATAAAGTAGGTTACTTTAACCAATTTTTTTTTTTTTTAAGTTTACAATAGACATTTGCTTTATTTATAAACAGATACAAGCAACCAAAACATTAACAGGCACTTAGTATGCATGACTGACAACATTTTGAAGTGTAAAATGTAAAATATTGAAAAAAAATGGAAGTAAAAGGATACCATAAATGTTAATGCATATAGATGTATTTTTTAACTACTCTACTACTACAAAATAAGTTGTACAGTAATTGTATTATTACAAGGCAATATTGTTTTTTTTAAATCACTGGATAGCTCTTGTAAGCTTTGGCATGGTGGATGTTGAGAATTGTTATAGACTAAATTTGAATTTTTTTGTCTATCTATACACATTTCAACACAGCATTAAATTTGCCGGTATACATCAATATCGTTTCCCGTAGCTAGCGTGTTTTTGTCACTAATAACATATTTTCTGAAACTGTAAGATCATTATATAAGCCTCAATATTAACATTTCTTCTGTTTAGTATGCATCTTAAATTCTAACAAACATCTAAAAACAATTCCATCACGTTATGAAATGTATGATGCATTATAACACTACCACAGAATTTGCAACAATGAGACTCTTAAATAACAACCCTGAGAGCAATGCATAAAGACAGCTAATACATCAGGTGAGTGGTTACGACTTATATTACACATACACAATCCTATTGGAAAAGGTTAAAAAAAAATACATTTACTCATGTTATAATTAGTGTGTTGTGCAAGATAAGTTAAAGCTAAGACATTGAAGGTGCAAAGTATCTTTCCTGTTAAAAAACCTAGAAATGTAAGTCTGACATACATGACTGTGCCAGTGTTGAAATGACAGGTCCTAATACTCTTGTTGTAGGTCTACAGAGAAGTTCTGTATTCTTTCCACCATGAAGAAGCAGAGTGTTCCAGTGAAACCCAGGATGACCATAACGAGCAGTTGCCATGTCAACAGCAAGTAGCCACTGTAGAAGAAGGCAACTGCTGCAAAAATGGACTGGCAAAGGAAAGAAGAAAACAAAAACTTGTTGAAAGTAATACAAAGAGTTGACTTTGTGTTACTACTCTGTCACAGTAATGTATGAATTGTGTCTTAGATTGTGAGTTCTTACAGAATACTAATGTAATAAAAGAATTGGTACATACAGCTATAAAATAACAATAATGCATGTTTGTGTGGCTAAATAGACCGCCACAAGAAGGCCTTCAATCGTCCTTCACTCTAGTTATTCTTACAGTATAACCACACAAGGGATATACTACCAGTCAAAAGTTTTAGAACACCTACTCATTCAAGGGTTTTTCTTCATTTGTACTATTTTCTACATTGTAGAATAATAGTGAAGACATCAAAACTATGAAATAACACATATGGAATCTTGTAGTAACCAAAAAAAGTGTTAAACAAATCAAAATATATTTTATATTTGAGATTCTTCAAATAGCCACCCTTTTCCCTGGTGACAGCTTGGCACACTCTTGGCATTCTCTCAACCAGCTCACCTAGAATGCTTTTCAACAGTCTTGAAGGAGTTCTCACATATGCTGAGCACTTGTTGGCTGCTTTTCCTTCACTCTGCGGGTTGACTCATCCCAAACCATCTCAATTGGGTTGAGGTCGGGGGATTGTGCAGGCCAGGTCATCTGATGTAGCACTTTATCACTCTCCTTCTTGGTAGAATAGCACTTACACAGCCTGAAGGTGTGTTGGGTCATTGTCCTGTTGAAAAACCAATGATAGTTGGACTAAGCGCAAACCAGATGGGATGGTGTACCGCTGCAGAATGCTGTGGTAGCCATGATGGTTAAGTGAGCCTTGAATTCTAAATAAATCACAGACAGTGTAACCAGCAAAGCACCCCCACACCATAACACCTCCACCTCCATGCTTTACGATGGGAAATACACATGCGGCGATCATCCGTTCACCCACACCGCGTCTCACAAAGACACGGCTGTTGGAACCAAAAATCTCCAATTTGGACCAGACCAAAGGACAAATTCTCACTGGTCTAATGTCCATTGCTCATGTTTCTTGGCCCAAGCAAGTCTCTTCTTATTATTGGTGTCCTTTAGTGTTCTTTCTTCGCAGCAATTCGACCATGAAGACCTGATTCACAGTCTCCTCCGAACTGTTGATGTTGAGGTGTCTGTTACTTGAACTCTGAAGCATTTATTTGGGCTGCAATTTCTGAGGCTGGTAACTCTAATGAACTTATCCTCTGCAGCAGAGGTAACTCTGGATCTTAAGTTCCTGTGGCGGTCCTCATGAGAGCCAGTTTCATCATAGCGCTTGATGATTTTTGCGACTGCAGTTGAAGCAACTTTCAAAGTTCTTGAAATGTTCCGTATTGACTGACCTTCATGTCTTAAAGTAATGATGGATAGTCGTTTCTCTTTTGAGCTGTTCTTGCCATAATATGGACTTGGTCTTTTACCAAATAGGGCTATCTTCTGTATACCCCCCCCCCCCACCCCCCCCACCCACCTTATCACAACACAACTGATTGGCTCAAACACATTAAGAAGGAAAGAAATTCCACAAATTAACCTCTTAAGAAGGCAAACCTGTTAATTGAAATGCATTCCAGGTGACTACCTCATAAAACTAGTTGAGAGAATGCCAAGTGTGTGCAAAGCTCTCATCAATGCAAAGGGTGGCTATTTGAAGAATCTCACATATAAAATATATATGTTGATTTGTTTAACACTTTTTTGGTTACTAAACTCAGTATGGCTGGTGGCATTGTCATGCTGGTGGGTCATGTCAGGGTGAGCCTCCAGGAAGGGTACCACATGAAGGAGGAGGATGTCTTCCCTGTAACGCACAGCGTTGAGATTGCCTGCAATGACAACAAGCTCAGTCCGATGAATCTCCAATTCGAACTCGCTCCAGAGTACAGGCCTCGGTGTAACGCTCATTCCTTCGACGATAAACGTGAATCCAACCATCACCCCTGGTGAGATAAAACCGCGACTCGTCAGTGAAGAGCACTTTTTGCCAGTCTTGTCTGGTCCAGCGATGGTGGGTTTGTGCCCATAGGCGGCGCTGTTGCCGGTGATGTCTGGTGAGGAACTGCCTTACAATAGGCCTACAAGCCCTCAGTCCGGCCTCTCTCGTCCTATTGCGGGCAGTCTGAGCACTGATGGAGGGATTATGCGTTCCTGGTGTAACTCGGGCAGTTGTTATTGTCATCCTGTGCCTGTCCCGCAGGTGTGATGTTCGGATGTACCGATCCTGTGCAGGTGTTGTTACACGTGGTCTGCCACTGCGAGCATGATCAGCTGTCCGTCCTGTCTCCCTGTAGCGCTGTCTTAGACATCTCACAGTACGGACATTGCAATTTATTTCCCTGACCACATCTGCAGTCCTCATGCCTCCTTGCAGCATGCCTAAAGTACGTTCACGCAGATGAGCAGGGACCATGGGCATCTTTCTTTTGGTGTTTTTCAGTCAGTAGAAAGGCCTCTTTAGTGTCCTAAGTTTTCATAACTGTGACCTTAATTGCCTACTGTCTGCAAGCTGTTAGTGTCTTAACAACCGCTCCACAGGTGCATGTTCATTAATTGTTTATGGTTCATTGAACAAGCATGGGAAACAGTTTTTAAACCCTTTACAACCCGTTTTTACAAATTATCTTTGAAAGATAGGGACGTTTCTTTTTTTGCTGAGATTACATGATTCCATATGTATTATTTCATAGTTGAGATGCCTTCTCTATTATTCTACAATGTAGAAAATAGTTTTAAAATATTTTAAAATCCTTGAATGAGTAGGTGTTCTAAAACTTTTGACCGGTAGTGTACATCGGCCTACGCATACCTAAACAGCCATAAGTTATTAATCAACTATACTGCAATGAACTACACCCAGCGCACCACAGTATCAATTGCTGGTACATATGGTTGAGTAAACAATCAGCTGTATCAAGCTCTCTCAGGGGTTACCTGGATGAATTTGAAGATGGCAAAAGCAGGCGCGCTTTGCTCAGCATAAACACGCCCCAAGATGCTGTACAGTTGAGTGTTGAAACAGCTGTCACCGAGTCCAAGCAGGAAACTACACAGCAATGCGATGGAGATACTAGGAAACAGATAGGAGACGCTCAACTGTGAGGGGGTTACAACAGGTCGTTTTCAACTGACATGATTTCTGATTAATATAAAAACAATATACAGCCCTGCTTTAATTGTTTTGTTTTATATTAAAACAATACCTTGGTGTCAGATATGGCTTGTTCAGTGTGCTAGTTTTTAAAACCACAGGGGCATCATCTGGGATGTTGAGGTAGATCAAGTAAAAGGCAACAAAATGGACGACCATCCCCAGGAAGACCACAGATGTCCTTCTGAAGCGGTTGTTCTTACATACTAGTCCAAAGACGCCTCCACCTGACAAATCACATCAGATTACTGTCAAACTAGTTCCTTGTTAGATTGTAACACCAACATAAGAGTGATGGGTAAAAGTTACACTGGGCAACACAAACCTACCAACTATCTCTCCAATCCCCACCACAATTCCAGAGATCCCAATCAAGCCTTTAGCTGCCGCTCCAAACTCTGTTGTTGCCCCGATACATGTCCCATACACACCACTGTAGAAAGATAGCTCCAGACCTACGATGACAACACACTGCTAAAAACACTATTCCTCTGAGGGAAATGTCTGGACTTTTGGTTGTGCAGTACAATCTACTTACCACTGTATGCCATGCAACAGCTCAGGAGCAATATGGTTTTGGTTTTGAGCAGTTGCAGGATTGTCTCTGAAGAGAAGGAAACACACAAGGAATTGCTTTGGATGACTAACAGGATAGTAAAACAGTGTAACAACATAAACAAGGTAACGGAGGTGTCCTTTAACCCAAAGGAATAGATCAATGATTGATTGTATAATAACAAATGTGCCTGTGAAGCTACATTAACTTACTGAATTCTGACTTTGCATCTTGTACTGCAGAGTTGGCTCTTTGCTTATACCTGCCAAACATTAAGATGGAAAATGATCAAATTAGCAAGACAAACAATATTTATTTTCAATACTGTGATATTCAAATTCATAGCAGAATGAATAACCACCATTTAAAACAGACACCAACACAGTTCCATAGATTCCCATTGGAATATGGGTACAGTGAGAAAGTACTGTCAATTAATTAGGAAACTAACATCATGTGAGACGAGAGCAAAGGCTGGCCTTCCTCCTCATTGAGCATCTCCTCTTCTGTTGGAGGAGTCTTTCTCAGAGCCAGGAAGCTGAGTGTTCCCAGCACTGAGGTAACCAGGAGACCTATAAAGATAGTCTTTCTGCTCCTATCTGAGAGGGACATCAAGAACAAAGGAAACAGTGTCAAACAGAGAACACACACCATTACTAAGTAGGGCAACAATATTGGAAGGGTATGAGTCATAACCTTAATGAAAACAAAGATGCAATTGCAAGTTTTCATTAATGTTAGCTCTATTTTCTCCATATTTTCCCATTGGATGATCTTCACATGCACATACCTGATATTTCTATCCTTCCATTCCAATCAAAATAAATGTAAAGATTGCCAAATAACATGCTGAAAAAGAAAACAATGTGTTACAATTACACCTTCTGCTCTAGGTCACCAAATAATGGAAATGACTGCCATTATTATGTACCCTACCATTAAAATATACTATTAATATACCTGCACTGTAAAAGGGCCCAAAACATCCCTGTGTTCCTATTGATGGTGGAAGCATCGGAGTTCTCCACAAGGAAGTGTCCTTGAGCTGTCCAAAGCACTGATGAAAGGGATACAAAGAGTAAGTGAGAGAGGCTGATTAGGAATTGCAGATGTAATGAATAGAGATGGTTGCTATTTGATGACATTTGAATTGATCAAAATGCATTATCGGGGAACTATTCAGGGAAAATGTGTCTATTTTATTTGGCACAAACTAACATTATCAAACAATTCGCTTCATCTGCCCTAAGAATTCTCATTTAGCTCTCCCATTTGTAAAATGTTTGCTTTGCTTGCGATCAGAGATAATGAACATAACCCCGGCATTTCCCTTTTATGTAAATCATTAACAAGCTCCATTTCAGACATCATAACCATGGTAACCTTTGTCCAAAGCTCAGCAACTGACAAGACAGACTCAATACTCTTTAACATGCATCCAGGTCATGTGCTCCTTCTTGATTTGATCTGCCATACCCATATTGATAACTGTTTATAATACTGTGTAATTACTATGGCATTTGATCTACTTACAATTTACAAATCATTATTCCGAAAACAAAAAAATGGGTACATCTCAATTTACAAATGTGTTAGGAATTAATGGCATGTATAAGAGAATAGCAAACTCCAGAGGCATGTAGAGAATTTTGGATTGGATTAGGCATATGCACAAAGAGGTGAAATATACACTACGTGACCAGGAGTATGTGGACACCAACTCGTCGAACATTTCTTTCCAAAATCATGGGCATTAATATGGAGTTGATCCTTCCTTTGCTGCTATAACAGCCTCCACTCTTCTGGGAAGGCTTTCCACTAGATGTTGGGACATTGCTGCGGGGACTTGCTTCCATTCATCCACAAGAGTGAGGTTGGGCGCAATTAGGCCTGGCTCACAGTCAGCATTCCAATTCATCCCAAAGGTGTTCATTGCGGTTGAGGTCAGGGCTCTGTGCAGGCCAGTCAAGTTCTTCCACACCGATCTCAATAAACCATTTCTGTATGGACCTCGCTTTGTGCACTGGGGAATTTTCATGCTGAAATAGGAAAGTGCCTTCCCCAAACTGTTGCCACAAAGTTGGAGGCACAGAAATGTCATTGTATGATGTAGCGTTAAGATTTCTCTTCAAGTAAAGGGTCTAGCCAGAAACATGAAAAACAGCCCCAGACCATTATTCCTCCTCCACCAAACTTTACACTATGCATTCGGGCAGGTAGTGTTCTCCCGGCATCCGCCAAACCCAGATGCATCCGTCAGACTGTCATATGGTGACGCGTGATTAATCACTCCAGAGAACTCGTTTCCACTGCTCTAGAGTCCAACGGCAGCAAGCTTTACTCCACTCCAGCCTACACTTGGCATTGCACATGGTGATCTTAGGCTTGTGTGCAGCTGCTCGGCCATGGAAACCCATTTCATGAAGCTCCTGACGAACAGTTATTGTGCTGATGTTGCAACCAGAGTTTGGAACTCGGTAGTGAGTGTTGCAAGCAAGGACAGATGATTTTTAATGACTACGTGCTTCAGCACTCGGCGGTCACGTTCTGTGAGCTTGTGTGTCCTACCACTTCACGGCTTAGCAGTTGTTTCTCCTAGATGTTTCCACTTCACAATAACAGCACTTACAGTTGACCGGGGCAGCTCTAGCAGTGCAGACATTTGACAAACTAACTTGTTGGAAAAGTTGAATCCTATGACGGTGCCACGTTGAAAGTCACTGAGCTCTCAGTAAGATGATTCTATTGCCAATGTTTTGCTATGGAGATTGCATGGCTGTGTGCTCAACTTTATACACCTGTCAGCAACGGGTGTGGCTGAAATAGACAGATCTACTAATTTGAAGGGGTGTCCACATACAGTCCTTTGTAATATAGTGTATATGACTTTATACCAAACTGTCATGTAAATCATGACAGTTCAATGTAATTTGTGCCAATATGTAATGATGTGAAGGATTCTGTATATTCTGTAGTAATGTTAACCAGATAGCAGAGGGAACAAAGGAGAGATCCCATGAAACCGGACTTACTGGCTGCTCCTATGCCGATTAGTACTGAGGTGAAGTAAAAGGACCATGTTGATGGGGTGATGAATACAGCTACGTAACCACTATGGAAAAGAATGGAACCATAACAAACAACAGCACGTGACCTTGTTATAACTAGACAACTACTTCAGACAGAAATATCAATCAACTACTGATCTGCAAATAGAAAATGAATGGGGGGGGGGGGTTATTCCTTTAGAATTCTTGATACTCACCTGTAAAGAATTCCACTGAAAAACATTGTAAACTGTGGTCCAATTATTGCAACAACAGTTGGAGCTAACAAATTTGAAAACGAAAAAATTCCATAGATGATTCCAAGGCTGTTGTACAAGGACAGAAAGAAAACAGTACAGAGGAAAAAGTTTAGTGTCTGGTATAAGGGTCAATGATTCTGAAAGATGCACATTATCTCCCCCACTCATTTCGCTGGGATAATGTGGTTTTCCAATATTTAGCCTATGGTAACACCATCCAACTCACCTGTGATAACCACTTCCAGTGAAGGTATCATTGTCCAGGCTTTTAACTATGGTTTGCTTTAAAATAGAGGAGAAATGGGATATTAATGTGAATCATATGAACATAGAAAATATGTTCTCAAATATTGCTGCCACCACTACCAATGTGCCCTGTGGAGATTGACCTTTACATTTATTAATTTCAGGAATTCCTTTGGCATGACAATTTATTGACTGATGAAGAAATTGGAAACACAAGATGCGCCTGACCCAGGACTCCAACAATGCACCACTGACAAGGCTGCTGAGGACATCATGTGAGCTGGAAAATGCACAGGAAAATAAACTGATGCAATTTATCATGGGGTAAAAGTTCTTAAACTTGAGAGTCAAAGGCAATGGACTTGAAAAAAGCAAAGCATGACTGCAAAATGACAACAATTCAAATTTTATTGGTCGCATTCACATATTTAGCAGATGTTATTGCGGGTGTTGCGAAATGCTTGCGTTGCTAACTCCAGCAGTGCAGTAATACCTAACATTTCACACAGATCTAAAAGTAACAGAATGGAATTAAGAAATATATAAATATTGATGTACCATGAATTATAAACAATTATAACATGTCTAATGTAACCACTTTTAAGATATCAAACAGCTACCAAATGTACATAGCAGTTATCAATGGGTAACGGTCCATTGTCTCAAGTGAAATTTACTATTTAGCAAACAAAACAACTGATCAGTCAATATATTACAAACATGTCAAATGACAACACATATTATATTTCTGATTAATTCGAGTATGTAGCCTACATGACATGTAATTTGAAGGGGAGAGGTCAAACAGCTGTCAATTTCAGATAAATTAGCTAGTTAGGAAGTTGCTGGTATCTGAAATATCATTGGGTAGGTGTGAATTTTCTCCAGTGATATTGACTCTAGCAAACAAAACAAATTATCAGTCAATATAGTTTGAATAGGCAACGACTTCAGCTTAGGTCACACAAGTGAAAGTGTGTTCTTTGACTTACTTCAATGTTTCCACAGGTGGTGAAAGCAGTGAAAATGAACAGAAATCCTAGTCCCAGAATGACAACGTTGTAAATCCTGAGGTCTGCCATGATTATATTATTCTTGTACCACCTAGATGTCCCAGGTCGCTACACAGCACTCAATGCAATGAGATAAGATTATTCCAATAGTTACACTTCTTGCGTCGACCAGACATTTCTGAGATGGCTAAGCAAATACAAAACACATAGAATCTAGCTAGAGACACCCACGCCTTTGTTGGACAAGCACTTTTCGGCTACTCTTCTTCAAAAGTCCATATGGTAACTTTTCTTCCGCACGCACTCTCTGTCAATAAGTTATCAGCACGAGCCAATTCAGCATAACCCTACCATTAGCACATTTGGTAGATTGTTGTAGTTAGTAGGCTATGTATCTAATAGCTAGCAAGCGAAGTTCCTCGTGATCGCATATAATACGACCAGGCTTTATGTCGTTGTTGTGGGGGGGACAAATGCCAAATGATTTTCATTAGAAACCAAGCAAACAGTTGAGATTTATCAAACGCTTTACAGGCAATGGAAGCCCCGTAGGACCAATACACGTCAGCGCGTTCGTTTCCCAGCAGTCTCACATCATATTGTACACAATCATCATGGCGACCCAGGATGGTAGGTATTGAAAGAAATATAATGCTATGCTTGCCACATATCTATGCGGTGCAATTTATCAATTTTCAATTCATTAATTTGGGAATTTAATCGTATTTCTGGTGTTGGTGCAAATTGAACATGTCAATTGGATTTGAAATCATATTTTCTTCATAATCCAAGGTTCGCCCGGTTATCCTGGTCACTGGCTAGCTGCTAGCCAACCATATTTAGCTAGATAACGTTAGCTCTTTCGATTTTGTTACATAGCCAAAATAACTAGAGCTACTGTTACATAAGTTGTAATTTGATTCTAGAAACCTAGGACAAGTGTAATAGTTGTAGCTATCGCTATGTTATTTTGTAGCTATCAACCCTAGCTATATTAGGCATTTATAAGCTAACAAGTTATGTTAACTAGCTAGCCAACTCTATCTGACTGCAAATGTAGCTTGGATGTGTCAGCTAACTTAGCTAGCATGACTAGGTAGCTAGCAAGTTAGCGCTATTTGCAAATAAGCTACAGTAGCTCGCTAAGAGCCACGTGAGATGTCAGATTTAGCTAACGTAGCTAAACGACCCACAGAATACCAAATAGGTCAACCAGCCAGTTGCTTGCTGCTGCTTTGTCATAACAAACGAGCTGCATGAAGTCATTCTTGCTAGTTATTACTTGGCTGAGAAGACCTAATGTGACAAACTATTCCCAAACATTGAGTTTTGACCAACTCTATGGTGTTGACATAGCTGTGCCTGGCTGATAATTCTTGTGGAGTTGAGATTTCTCAGCTAAGCTATGCCTTTCATAATCCTTTCATAGGAAATGAAGAAGTCGTAATGGAAACTGAAGCCACTTTGAAAGAGCCACAACCACTGTGTGAAAATGTTGGCGAAGGGAATGCTGAAGTATCGGAAACTGTGTCTCGGACAGATAATGCAGGGGAAAGCTCTTCAACTCAGGACCCTACTGTCAGCAATGGAGATGACAGTGATGAAGGAAAGGAGATGGTGGATCTAAAGATTATTTGGAACAAGAATAAGTATGATCTCAAAATTCCTTTAGATGGCACTGGAGCCAAACTGAAAGAGCGAATCCATTCACTCACTGGTAAGTAGTTGTTTAGGCTTGCGTACTAACTACTTGGATATGTATAACAGTCACAGAGGTTGATTAATGTCTCTCAACCACTCTCTCTTTTTCTCTCTCTCTATGTAAATAGGTCTTCCACCTGCTATGCAGAAAGTGATGTACAAGGGACTGCTACCAGAAGATAAGACGCTACGTGAAATTAAAGTTACAAATGGTGCAAAAATAATGGTGGTTGGATCTACAATAAATGATGTACTAGCTGTAAATACTCCAAAAGAGGTTATTCAGCAGGAAGTTAAAGCTGAAGAAAACAAAAAGGAACCTTTGTGTCGGCAAAAAGTAGGACTTTTCAACGTCTTTTGATTTCCATATTTGTAAATAAACAACTTCTTTGCCCAAGGTATGGTCACAGGTTATGATATTTTTTATTCAACTGTGAACTTATAATAATAATGTATTGAATTTCAGCAACACAGAAAGGTGTTGGACAAAGGCAAACCAGAGGACATAATGCCATCTGTTAAAGGAACAAAGGTGAGTATTTTCAACAAAACGCTAATGATGGTTGGGAAAGTATGCTTGTAATGGTTGTTTTACACTGAGTATACCAAGCATTAGGAACACCTTCTTAATATTGTTGCAGCCCCCTGTCCCTTGCCCCCAGAACAGCCTCAATTCTTTGGGGAATGGACTCTACAAGGTGTGCACAGGGATGCTGGCCCATGTTGACTCCAATGATTCCCACAGTTGTGTCAAGTTGGCTAGATGTCCTTTGGGTAGTGGAATATTCTTGATACACATGGGAAACTGAGTGAAAAACCCAGCAGCGTTGCAGTTCTTGACACAAACCGGTGCGCCTGGCACCTACTACCATACCCCATTCAAAGGCACTTAAATCTTTTGTCTTGCCTATTCACCCTCTGAATGGCACACATACACAATCCATTTCTCAATTGTCTCAAGGCATAAGAATCCTTCTTTAATCTGTCTCCTCCCTTTTATCTACACTGAATGAAGTGGATTTAACAAATTACATCATTAAGGGATCATAGCTTTCACATGGATTCACCTGGTCAGTCTATGTCATGGAAAAAGCAGGTATTCCTAATGTTTTGTATACTCAGTGTATATTGCCCTGTTTATGTATTTTTCTTTGAAATTTTCACTGGAACACTGTATCACAGTCAGGAGCTTGGAGATGGGTCGTTGTGAATTACTTCCTTGTTCTTCCACTAATGACCAGCAAGTGATCTCTCATTTGTTACACAGGAACGCTTACCAACAGTGCCTTTAGCCGGAATGTACAACAAATCTGGTGGAAAAGTTCGTCTCACCTTCAAACTGGAACAAGATCAACTGTGGATTGGAACTAAGGGTGAGATGACCCCCTGGTTTAGTTGGATTTTGTATAAGGAAAAAGTGTTATGGCACTCACCAATTATCTGTGTATATTCTCCTACAGAGAGGACAGAGAAAATCCCAATGGGCTCCATCAAACATGTGGTGACTGAACCCATTGAAGGCCATGAGGATTATCACATGATGGTAACACGTTTCCTTACTACAAACTGCACAAGCCAGATTGACAGTTGATGTAATGTATGTTTTTTTCCATAAACACATACATTACTTTGTATTTTGTCAAAAGTAGCTATCTTATTTATGGTGCAATTAATTTTCTCTCATTCACTTTCCTAGGCATTTCAGTTGGGTCCAACAGAAGCCTCTCAGTATTGGGTCTACTGGGTGCCAATTCAGTTTGTTGATGCAATCAAAGACACAGTCCTTGGAAAGTGGCAGTATTTCTAACGTGCCTCTATTATTGACAGTGAAAAACTGTGATCTAGAACAGGAACATATGAAAATGGGGATCTGGAGACAACAAGGAATCCTAAGGAACTTAACATTGAAGCATATTAGAGAAGCAAACTGAAGGATGCCAATGGACAATTCATATTATTTGGGGTTTCAAGTGCACTATGAGGCATCATCATATTCCTCAGCCCAGTTCATCATACATTTTTTTGAGCAAACCCAAGGGAAAACAATAAAACTAAATGTACAGAGATTGCTGATGCATTTCTCAGTTATTCTTAAAGTAATAAAATGTATTTAAGGGAAAAAAAGAAAAAAGCTGGACTAGTATGTGGTAGCCTATGTTTATTTATTCTATGGATCAACACAAGCAAACTTGCCAAAGTTGAATACAGTTTCTAATGGTCTCAAGATATTGGTTTACTTGTAGTCATGATAAATGTTCATGTTAACAGAAATTATTGAAACATCTAATGGAATTGAAGAAGATTCCCTCAGCAGAAATAGATCACTATATAACTAAAAGTAGTAAGAAACTTACTCATGTAAGTTTTGCTATTTACAATCATTTATAGTTGAGGGGGGATTTCTGTTGATTATTTAAAAAGAAGAGTGGGTGCTGTGGAATGTTTCTATTCAGCATCAGGCCAGACATTGAGCATTACTGCATTCCAGTGTCATGCTATCATGAGATCTCTGTCACATGCAAAGGGAATTAGTATAATCACATGGTTTAGATCAGGGATGGGCAACTGATGGGGGCCACAAAAAATCTGAACTCATCATGAGGGGCTGCAGTTGCTCGTGATTCCCCTCCCCCATCACCACATTAGCAGCCTCCCTCTTGACAGCGGATATTATGTCATTTTGCTTTAGTTTATTTAGTACGGTTCTACACATTTTGCCATGGGGTATAGAGAAAATGTTGCAGTTTTAAAGCAAGTTTGCTGCAATTCTACACAGTTTGTCATGTTTCAGAGACAAGATCTTGCAATTATATAACACATTTTAATATAATTCTAAAAATGTTGCAATGGGGCAAAGAGGAAAACTTGCTGTTTTACAGCTAATTTCCTGTAATTCTACACATTTTGCCATAGGGTGGACAGAGAGAAATGTTTTAAAAATTATATCTGAGTAAGACTGACTAACAAAATCAATGGGGGCCTCCCGGATGGTAAATCGACCATGATTACTAAGTTTAGATAATGTAGCTGGCCGCTAGACTAATTTACCAATCTAATTTTATTTTGCTGAAATGGGCTATGTGAGTGACTATCAGTGACTGACATAGCAAGAGAAAAACTAATGCTCAACCAAATGTTGAAATTGCACCTTGTGTATTCTACTATTCTAGCTTGCAACAGCAACTTGAGACACCCACTGAGTTAAAAATTAAAAAAAATACATTTGATCCGAGGGCCCATCCCTGGTTTAGATGCACTATGCTGTTCCTACAGGAGAGGGCCACAATGTCACACTTTTACATTTCTTGTTGATAGCAATATCAACTGCCGTGGGTATAATTTTTCAGAAATGCAAAGGCCTTAATGTATTACATATACAGATAAGAACCAGTAACTGCAACATTCAAATACTTTATTTTATTTAAAGTATTTAATAAATATACAAATACTAAAAAGCATATGAAGTCCACGTTTGCTTTGCATTTGCCAATGTCCATTCAAATTTCCAAAGCCTAAAAATGTATTTTTTCAAATCTGCAAAAAATATACAGACACTTTAAAAGCAAATAACTGAAATAAGTTGTTTTGGACTGACGTTGTAGTGATATTAACTGGTTATACCTTTGCTAGTAATAAGGTCACCAACTGAGCAGATACTGAACTAAATGTCAATTAAGCAACCAGCTTATAAGAACATATCAGTGTTGTCTGGCATTAAAAAACATATCATATTGCAACCATCTCTTGGAGTTGTCAGAGAACCGTCAATTTAAACATTGTACTTGACGTACAACTATGATGCTGAAAATGATAATATTACAATGGTTACAGTTGTTATAATAATACTTCCGTTTCCAGTCTATGAATAATGAGTACTTTTTATTGACATCGACATGGCTAGAGAAAGACCTTTAACCCAGGTGGCTCCAAGTTTCCAGTAAAGATCATCACCATTTGGAATACTCTAGTAATTTCAGTGACATTTTGCTGGCCTCTCAATGGGTTATTATTCATCCTTGGTTGTATCTCCTCAGACCTTATTAATATAAAAAATTAACCTAACTGGTCAACAAATGCAGTCCAGTAGTCTTACACATTTTCATAATAATGGTTAAATCTGATTGCGCAAACAGGCCTCTCTTGTCAGTATATTTGTGACATCGTACAGGCTGGTTTAATGGCTCTTTCAAACTACCAAACGTTGTAATGTAGAATCTCTGAAACATGGTCACTGATTTTGTGTTATATTAGCTATACAGTAGTTAATCAATTATACAGAAGAAATATATAAACGCAACATGCAACAATTTCAAAGATTTTACTGAGTTACAGTTCATATATTGAAATAAATTCATAGATTTCACATGACTGGGTAATACAGATATGCATCTGTTCGATATCTTAAAGGCATGACTATGAGCCTCAGGATCTCGTCACTATCTCTGTGCATTCAAATTGCCATCGATAGAATCAATTTTGTTTGCTGTCTGTAGCTTATGCCTGCCAATACCATAACCCCACCACCACCATGTGACACTCTGTTCACAACGTTGACATCCGCAAACCGCTTGCCAACACGACACCATACACGTCGTCTGCGGTTGTGAGGCCGGTTGGATGTACTGCAAAATTCTCTAAAACAATGTTGGAGGCATCTTATGGTAGAGAAATTAACAAGCGATTATCTGGCAGCAGCTCTGGTGGACATTTCTGCAGTCAGCATGCCAATTGCACCCTCCCTCAAAACTTGAGACTTGTGGCATTGTGTTGTGTGACAAAACTGCACATTTTAAAGTGGGTTTTTAATGTCCAAAGCACAAGGTGCACTTGTGTAATGATCATGTTGTTTAAACAGCTTCTTGATATGCCACACCTGTCAGGTGGATTGATTATCTTGTCACCAGAGAAATGCTTACTAACAGGGATGTAAAGAAATATGTGCACAAAATTTGAGAGAAATATTATTTTTGTGTGTATGGAAAATTTCTGAGATCTTTTATTTCAGCCCAAGAAACATGGGACAAACACTTTACATGTTGCGCTTATATTTTTGTTCTGTGTAGTTAAAAAATGTCCCCAAACCACTACAGGCAGCAGTGTTAGCAGCACTTATTCAACAACCAATGTTTGCCTAACTAGTGTGTACCATAATCCATTATCAACAGTCTCCCTCATCTGTATAAAGTTCCAAAGCTCAAACAAAAGGTAGATATGAGTGTTGGACATCTTTCTTTTTACAGGCCAAAGAGTACCATCCAATATGCCACGTTACAAACCTCATATGTTGCCTAGGTTAGAGACGCCATACCAGGTTTTTTTCATGTGTTATGAGGAAAAAGCTACAACAATTTTGAGCATGTTGATTTTCCTCAGGTAAACCAAGAAAAAAAATACATTAACTGATTGTCAGTTACAAAGGAAATGTACTTCTGTTCATGTTATTAATTTATGGGTTAATACTTAAAGTATGTTGATTGAGCTTCACTGCTTGAAATGTAAAGGAATAAAAACGATAATTGTTTACATTTATGATGTTTTGTAATTCTTAGAATAGAAATGGTCTCAGTGGGATGCCGTAGGCTAGGGACATTTCTTATGCCTTGTCCTGTAGAGATCATGCACACTGAAAGGTGATCTAATCAGTATTTCAAAAAGTTTGTAAGACTTTCACCATAAAGATATGCAGGTTAATATGAGACAGTAGAGCAGTGAAGTTCTAATGGGTAACATCCAGACATAAAATAGTAAAAAGTTTAACATTAGATGCAACATGTTTTATAACAGGTGTTTGTCACTGGTTTCCACCATTAAAATGTTTAGGGCGCGGTCGGGTCAGGAAGTGACCTCATGAAACCTTTCCATCTCGTCACCTGACAGGACACACCCTTGTTTAATTTTCTTAACCAAAAATAATGTTAAGTTGCAGATTCAGATTTGATGCCATGAAAGTCTACAGTAGCTACATCTGGCTTGACTAGTTTGAAAGGCACAATTGTCTACCAAATGGAATGCTCAAGTGTTTATTTTACAACACTCATCAGACCACATACTTTTCACATGATAAATGGAAACACGACAGCCCAATGTCTGTTTTGTATGTGACTGTTTCAGCATGAGGTGTTTTACCATTGCACATTTTGTTATGGGGACTGCACAAGCTTAATGATAGTGTTACACATGCCTCTTGGAGGGAACGCAACACCCTGCTACACTCAATTCCCCGTGGAGTGAAAGAGGTATGGGATTGCAGGTCATACCTCTTTCACTCCACGGGGAATTAAGTGTATTCATGCTCCATTCTATTCATGCTCCATGGGTCCTAAATCATGTTCTCTGGTACTGTAACTTGAGTTTCAGTGTCACATTCTTGTGTGACGTTCACAACCTGCATGGTGTTGTTCATAGTTTTATAAAGTACAAGAACTTGGTAACCTGTAATCACATACTTAACAACCCTCATACAAATAGGGTCTTGCAATGCATTGTTTTCTCTCATCAAGGATAATGCATTGTTTTCTCTCACCAAGGATAATGCATTGTTTGATTGTGTTTCTTGATCCAGTTTGTTCAAGTTAATACCTATAATTGTCATCCACAATCACATTGTTTTCATTTCAAGAACCTACTGGAACTTAGTGTACTGTACACGTTACCTACACATTACTTTGGATTGACGTAGTTTTCTATTTACTTATAAGTTCCCAGTATATTTGTCACAGAATGCCCCTTGAAACCCCCCATGTTAACCACACTAAACCACCTTTGGCAAAAGAAGGCAAAGAAGATTAGCAGAAAAATGGCATGTCAATAATGAGCAGTAAAGCAGTGTCAATTCAAAGAGATGTTGGCTCTCTATTTATTATGTAGAGTAGAAGCTGAAGACGAACACTCAACAAATGTTAATGAGGTACATATTAAGAGATCATCAACTTAGAAAAATGTTAAGAAAGTCACACAATCTATAATATTCCTAGATGTTCTGTTTATTACATGACTGAACCAATGTTTTGGCACAGAGTGCCTTCGGCAGTGTCATAAATATTCAGTCATACAATCAAATAAAAACTAGGCTTTATAGAGTGTGCACATTTCTTTATTTTTGGCCTTGTGTTTGTTTCATATAAATATACTCTAGCCTAGAGAGAAAAGAGATGCTGTGTTGTTGGATCAATATTTACATCATTTTATTGACATATTACAAATTCATTATCATTTTATTGTATCATACTGTATTCACAGAGTGTACAAAACATTAGGAACACCTTCCTAATATTAAGTTGCACCCCCTTTTGCCCTCAGAATAGCCTCAATTCGTCAGGGCATGGACTCTACAAGGTGTTGAAAGCATTCCATAGGGATGCTGGCCCATTTTGACTCCAATGCTTCCCACAGTTGTGTCAAGTTAGCTAGATGTCCTTTCGGTGGTGGACCATTCTTGATACATACCGGAAACTGTTGAGCATGAAAAACCCAGCGGCGTTGCAGTTCTTGACAAACTCAAACCGGTGCCTGGCACCTACTACAATACCCCATTCAAAGGCACTTAAATATTTTGTCTTGCCCACCCTCTGAATGGCACACATACACAATCCATGTCTCAATTGTTTCAAGGCTTAAAAATACTTCCTTAACATGTCTCCTCCCCTTCATCTACACCGATGGACAAGTGACATCAATAAGGGATCATAGCTTTCACCTGGATTCACCTGGTCAGTCTATGTCATTAAAAAAGCAGGTGTTCCTAATGTTTTGTACACTCAGTGTACATGTATGCAAAAACATGTACGGGAATAATTACTTTTTGAATCCTTTTGTCAGTTTATTTATCCAGATTTGTATAACTTTTATTGGTATAGCTTGTTTGTCAACTTTGGTTGTCCTTAAATCCAAGTGACATCTCATCTTAATCTGTGTTTTATGTTGGGTTGCGTGTTGTGCACACCTTCCCCACCCTTTTTGAGAGATGTTTCTGGTGGGTGTCTCATATGTCATTCACTTATCCATTCTCGCTCAGTGGTACCTCACATCGTCAGCCAGTCAGGTCAGGTGAGCCCTTCATTGTGCTTTTACTATTGTGAATATGATCAAATGTTTATTAAAAACTTCAAGGATTCAGTTTTCACTTTGCAAATGATGAATAGCTAGATGAACATAAGGATTTATTCTTGAAAGATATTAGTTTTGCCAAAGGGTGGACAGAGAGAAATGTTTTTTAAATTATATCTGAGTAAGACTGACTTGTAGCTGGCCGCTAGACTAATTTACCAATCTAATTTTTATTTTATTTTTATCTAAAAAAACAGTACAACAATTTGACATGAATATAATCTCTGTAAGGTGTCCGTTTTATTACGGCTTTTTTTAAATTAATGGATATTGTCACTCAATATATTGGAATTGTTGACATTTTGATGAATGCCGCAATCTGTAGGATGTGATTGAGAGTTCTGTTTGTGTTCTGAAAAAGGATGCCTCGTCCATGGGAACAGAAGTGAGCAGTGGCTGATGCGGAACTTTGGATCCTTCTCTACCTTGGTTGACTATGAAGACTTCTTTGCACCGAATATTCATTTCAGTGGTGTAAGTGTTTAACTTTATGGGGGCTCTTAAGAAAGCAGGGACTGTAATGTCGGGAAGATACAAGATGTCATTAAGATGTTATAGGATGGTACAGGAAGTTCATGACCAATCAAGACCAATGTTCTCTCTCCCATAGCTATCAGTCCTGGCACTGCCGAGCCCGGAACAGAAGGCTGAGTTGGTTCTTCACCCCGGAAATGGAGGCCTGGACAATATCACCATCAGCCTGCTCTTCCAGAGTCTGCTTGGGCCTCTAATAAACAATGCTCACCTGAATCAGTCAATGTACAATGCAACAATGATGTCCAACATGATTGCTGGCAATGCCACAGGACCACATGAACTTGATAGAGTGGGTCATGTGTCTTTTTTTATTTTTATTTGGTTCCCAATTAGCTTTTGCAGAAGCATCAGCTACCCGCCCTGGGGTCCACAAAAAAACACAAAACATGACAAGAAACAAAACACTGATAGACAAGGACATTCACACAAATTTCAAATACAAAGATATAGAAACAATACAACAACAAAAATTATGTGTGCGTGTGTTTATCGGTCTCTTTTCTGGGGTGGCAGGTAGCCTAGCGGTTAAGAGGGACTAGTTAATAAATCTGTCGACGTGCCTTTGAGCAAGGCACTTAACCCTAATTGCTCTGGATAAGAGCGTTGCTAAATGTTAACGTCAAACAAGGCTATTTATTTTGCTGTCATCAACTCCATGTACAGTATGAGCCAACTAATGATTACAAATCTGTGGTTGCAGACTCTAAACGACTTCCTATCATTCCTGAGGCCCTTGGGTAGTTTCATCAAGACTTTGGTGGGCAGCATTCAAGCGGTATGTGTTGTCTTTTACAATCTCACAAGTATGAACAAATTATTTCCTTTCCCTTTCCTTTTCCAATCTGAAACAACGTACTATGTACTATGTACTGTCTCCCCACAGAGGAATGTGAGCTCTGAGAGACAGCATGTTCTGGCCCAGGCAGTAGTGAACTGGATCCTGGCAGAGCTAGCTGGACACATCTCCCCCAACTTCACACTGACAAATGAGATCATCCCCAGCCAGACTCCCTTTCTCAGCAACTTCAACATCACCAGCCTTAAGGACTGGTTTCAGCATGTGGTCCTCCCTGCCCTGAACCGCTTCCAGCTCAACAACCAGACTCAGATCCCACACGACCTTACTGCTGTCTTCAACCAAGTCTTGTGAGTTGAATAAATATTTTACGTTATAAGCCTTGTGGACTTTGTAGACTTTGTCTAGTTCAGGTATTCCCAAACTGGCGTACACGTACCCCCAGGGGTACGCACAATGCCATCGGGGGTACGCCAAATAAAAACATGATTCACCTTTTAAAAATATATATATTTTCCAATGGGGCTATACATTTGGGTAAGGTTTTTTTCTCGCCCTCGTTTCATTGCCAAAAATAAAATTAAACCATCTAGTGCTCAGCGAAATAACAACACAATGTCAAATACAGGTAGCCTAGTCAAATAATTAACATCCAATCACATTAACCATTACTCTCTTGCGGGAATTCCACTAACGGTCCGTATGTAGCCAAACGTAGCTGATGTTCATGTTGGTATCTGTACTGATGGCGCATAAGCCATGACAGGGAGACAGTGGAGTGGTAACACACGTGCAAGCAGTTGCTCCCGACGCCACTTGGGTACACTGCAGCATCCACCAAGAGACCCATGCTGCCAAGGGAATGCCTGACAGCTTGAAAAACATTTTGGACACTACAGTGAAAATGGTTAACTTTGTTAAAGCAAGGCCCCTGAACTCTCGTGTATTTTCTGCACTATGCAATGATATGGACAGCAACCATGTAATGCTTTTACAACATACAGAAGTGCGCTGGTTATCAAGGGGCAAAGTATTGACACTTTTTTATGAATTGAGAGACAAGCTTAAATTTTTCTTCACTGACCATCATTTTCACTTGTCTGACCGCTTGCATGATGACGAGTTTCTCACACGACTGGCCTATCTGGGTGATGCTTTTTCTCGCCTGAATGATCTGAATCTAGGATTACAGGGACTCTCCGCTATGATTAAGAAGTTGGAGCTCTTTTCTGTCTGCATTAACAGGGACAACACACAGGTCTTTCCATCATTGTATGATTTTTTTGTGTGCAAATGAACTCAAACTAATGGACAATATCAAATGTGAATTAGCGAAGCACCTGAGTGAGTTGGATGCGCAGTTACGCAGGTACTTTCCCGAAATGGATGACACAAACAACTTGATTCGTTATCCCTTTCATGCCCTGCCTCCAGTCCACTTACCGACATCTGAACAAGAGAGCCTCATCGAAATTGCAACAAGTGGTTCTGTGAAAATGTATTTTAATCAGAAGGCACTGCCAGATTTCTGGATAGGGCTGCGCTCAGAGTATCCTGCCTTGTCAAATCGCGCTGTTAAGACACTGATGCCCTTTGCAACCAAGTACCTAAGTGAGAGTGGATTCTCGGCCCTCACTACCATGAAAACTAAATACAGGCACAGACTGTGAGTGGAAAGACTGAGACTCTCTCCAATACAACCCAACATTGCAGAGTTATGTGCATCTTTTCAAGCACACCTTTCTCATTAGCCTGTGGTGAGTTATTCACAATTTTCGATGAACAAATAAGGTTTTATATGTAAGATGGTTAAATAAAGAGCAAAATGATTGATTATAATTATATTATTATTTGTGCCCTGGTCCTATAAGAGCTCTTTGTCACTTCCCACGAGCCGGGTTGTGACAAAAACTCACACTCATTCTTATGTTTAATAAATTTATTGTATAGTGTGTGTGCGGCAGGCTTACAATGATGGCAAAAAACAACATTTGAGAGTGTGCTGACCCTGGTGCTAGAGGGGGTACGCAGATGGAGGTTGAATGTTTGAAGGGGTATGGGACTATAAAACGTTTGGGAACCACTGGTCTAGTTGATTCAGATCATTTGAATATGATCATTTTTTATATTTTGCACTAAATGTTATGCCTCTATATTATTTTTCAGCTCATTAAATCCTCCAATGGGTTCTAACTCTTCCATGTATTCAATGGTTGGTCCCATGGATGTCTGTCAAATCGGCAACAATGATGATATGTGCTCGGTGAGTTCTATTTGCCACTATGTTCATCTTGGTTAAGTCCTCATGATCTCTTATTCAACATGGGATCACTATCTAGAGAAGGCTTTGTGGTTCATAGCCAAAGTATTTCAACAATCTAGACTGTTCTGACAAAAACATTTCAACCGAATAATTCAAAAATCAAATCAAATCAAATGTATTTATATAGCCCTTCTTACATCAGCTGATATCTCAAAGTGCTGTACAGAAACCCAGCCTAAAACCCCAAACAGCAAGCAATGCAGGTGTAGAAGCACGGTGGCTAGGAAAAACTCCCTAGAAAGGCCAAACCTAGGAAGAAACCTAGAGAGGAACCAGGCTATGTGGGGTGGCCAGTCCTCTTCTGGCTGTGCCGGGTGGAGATTATAACAGAACATGGCCAAGATGTTCAAATGTTCATAAATGACCAGCATGGTCAAATAATAATAATCACAGTAGTTGTCGAAGGTGCAGAAAGTCAGCACCTCAGGAGTAAATGTCAGTTGGCTTTTCATAGCCGATCATTAAGAGTATCTCTACCGCTCCTGCTGTCTCTAGAGAGTTGAAAACAGCAGGTCTGGGACAGGTAGCACGTCCGGTGAAAAGGTCAGGGTTCCATAGCCGCAGGCAGAACAGTTGAAACTGGAGTAGCAGCACGGCCAGGTGGACTGGGGACAGCAAGGAGTCATCATGCCAGGTAGTCCTGAGGCATGGTCCTAGGGCTCAGGAGAGAGAGAAAGAAAGAGAGAAAGAGAGAATTAGAGAGAGCATACTTAAATTCACACAGGACACCGGATAAGACAGGAGAAGGACTCCAGATATAACAAACTGACCCTAGCCCCCCGACACATAAACTACTGCAGCATAAATACTGGAGGCTGAGACAGGAGGGGACAGGAGACACTGTGGCCCCATCCGATGATACCCCCGGACAGGTCCAAACAGGAAGGATATAACCCCACCCACTTTGCTAAAGCACAGCCCCCACACCACTAGAGGGATATCTTCAACCACCAACTTACCATCCTGACACAAGGCCGAGTATAGCCCACAAAGATCTCCGCCACGGCACAACCCAAGGGGGGGCGCCAACCCAGACAGGAAGATCACATCAGTGACTCAACCCACTCAAGTGACGCACCCGTCCTAGGGACGGCATGAAAGAGCACCAGTAAGCCAGTGACTCAGCCCCTGTAATAGGGTAAGAGGCAGTGAATCCCAGTGGAGAGAGGGGAACCGGCCAGGCAGAGACAGCAAGGGCGGTTCGTTGCTCCAGAGCCTTTCCGTTCACCCTCACACTCCTGGGCCAGATTACACTCAATCATATGACCCACTGAAGAGGAGTCTTTAGTAAAGACTTAAAAGTTGAGACCGAGTCTGCGTCTCTCACATGGGTAGGCAGACCATTCCATAAAAATGGAGCTCTATAGGAGAAAGCCCTGCCTCCAGCTGTTTGCTTAGAAATTATAGGGACAATTAGGAGGCCTGCGTCTTGTGACCGTAGCGTACGTGTAGGTATGTACGGCAGGACCAAATCGGAAAGATAGGTAGGAGCAAGCCCATGTAATGCTTTGTAGGTTAGCAGTAAAACCTTGAAATCAGTCCTTGCCTTAACAGGAAGCCAGTGTAGGGAGGCTAGCACTGGAGTAATATGATAAAAAAAAATTGGTTCTAGTCAGGATTCTAGCAGCCATATTTAGCACTAACTGAAGTTTATTTAGTGCTTTATCTGGGTAGCCGGAAAGTAGAGCATTGCAGTAGTCTAACCTAGAAGTAACAAAAGCATGAATACATTTTTCTGCATAATTTTTTGACAAAAAGTTTCTGATTTTTGCAATGTTACGTAGATTGAAAAAAGCTGTCCTTGAAACAGTCTTGATATGTTCGTCAAAAGAGAGATCAGGGTCCAGAGTAACGCCGAGGTCCTTCACAGTTTTATTTGAGATGACTTTACAACCATCAAGATGAATTGTCAGATTCAACAGAAGATCTCTTTGTTTCTTGGGACCTAGAACAAGCATCTCTGTTTTGTCCGAGTTTAAAAGTAGAACGTTTGCAGCCATCCACTTCCTTATGTCTGAAACACAGGCTTCTAGCGAGGGCAATTTTGGGGCTTCACCATGTTTCATTGAAATGTACAGCTGTGTGTCATCCGCATAGCAGTGAAAGTTAACATTATGTTTTCGAATGACATCCCCAAGAGGTAAAATATATAGTGAAAACAGTAGTGGTCCTAAAACGGAACCTTGAGGAACACCGAAATGTACAGTTGATTTGTCAGAAGACAAACCATTCACAAACTGATATCTTTCCGACAGATAAGATCTAAACCAGGCCAGAACTTGTCCGTGTAGACCAATTTGGGTTTCCAATCTCTCAAAAGGAATGTGGTGATCGATGGTATCAAAGGCAGCACTAAGGTCTAGGAGCACGAGGACAGATGCAGAGCCTCGGTCTGACGCCATTAAAAGGTCATTTACCACCTTCACAAGTGCAGTCTCAGTGCTATGATGGGGTCTAAAACCAGACTGAAGCATTTCGTATACATTGTTTGTCTTCAGGAATGCAGTGAGTTTCTGCGCAACAGCTTTTTCAATTTTTTTTGAGAGGAATGGAAGATTCGATATAGGCCGATAGTTTTTTATATTTTCTGGGTCAAGGTTTGGCTTTTTCAAGAGAGGCTTTATTACTGCCACTTTTAGTGAGTTTGGTACACATCCGGTGGATAGAGAGCCGTTTATTATGTTCAACATAGGAGGGCCAAGCACAGGAAGCAGCTCTTTCAGTAGTTTAGTTGGAATAGGGTCCAGTATGCAGCTTGAAGGTTTAGAGGCATTGATTATTTTCATCATTGTGTCAAGAGATATAGTACTAAAACACTTAATTGTCTCTCTTGATCCTAGATCCTGGCAGAGTTGTGCAGACTCAGGACAGCTGAGCTTTGGAGGAATACGCAGATTTAAAGAATACACTGACGTCAAGTAGGCCACTCCTAGTTGATGAGCATAATTTTTCCTAATGCTACTATTATGTGTGTTTTTTCTTTCATTGTTGCTTATTATCGTAAAGGTAGACTTAGCGATATGATGTAGGTGCACAATGTCACGTTCTGACCTTCATTTCCTTTGTTTTGTCTTTATTTAGTATGGTCAGGGCGTGAGTTGGGGTGGGCAGTCTATGTGTGTTTTTCTATGTTGGGGTTTTGAGTTCGGCCTGGTATGGTTCTCAATCAGAGGCAGCTGTCAATCGTTGTCCCTGATTGAGAATCATACTTAGGTAGCCTGGGTTTCACTTTTGGTTTGTAGGTGTTTGTTTCCGTGTTAGTGTTTGTCGCCACACGGTACTGTTTCGGTTTCGTTCGTTTCACGTTTATTGTTTTGTATTTTGTAGTGTTCAGTTTATGTCTTGAAATAAACATTATGGACACTTACCACGCTGCATATTGGTCCTCCGATCCTTCTCGTTTCTCCTCGTCAGAAGAGGAGGACGACAGTCGTTACACACAAATTAAACAGCATACACTCTTCGAAAAATGGTGCTATCTAGAACCTAACAGGGTTCTTCTGCTGTCCCCATAGGAGAACCCTTTGAAGAACCCTTGTTGGTTCCAGGTAGAAAGCTTTCGGTTCCAGGTAGAACCCTTATGGGTTCAATGTAGAACCTTTTCCACAGAACCCAAAATACTTCTACCTGGAACCAAAAAGAGCTATCCTATGGGCAGAGCCGAAGAACCCTTTTGGAACCCTTTTTTCTAAGAGTGTAGTGGGTCAATTTCCGCAACAACTAAGAGTGTTGAAGCGCAAAGCTCAACTCCCCACATGTTTTGGTCCCGTACCTACGGGTCTCTAACAGCGTGAAGCAAACCCATGTACATGCACAGACACTGTGTGTGACTGAATTCTTGCATCTCACTCATCATCTGCAGTGCTGCTAGTGGCAACATCATTTTGCTGAGTCTACCTTTAACTTAAAAATGTTCTTGCACTGGGGACTTCCAATTCCAAAATCCTTTTAAATTGTATTGACTTCATGATGACATGTCTTCCCCTGTCACAGGTATCCCATGCAGCAGAAAATCTGTCTGTGATTCTGAGATGTGTGCCCCATTCCAACCTGAGCCTCACTGGAGAAAATCTGAAACTATTGGTCACAGAGCTATCCAAGACACTGACAGGACCACACACGATGATGGTAAGAATATCAGAGATTCAATTAAAATCAAGACAAATGTCATGTTACTGTGAAATTTGACTCATATTGTGAAGTCCTTCCCTTTTTAGAATGGCAGTTCGGGTTGGCCCAACCTCACATACTTGTTTGGCCAGCTTCCGACAGATGGCTTCAGTGCTGAGAGCCTTGGTGATGAGAACTTCATCCGCTTCTGGTTCCTGATCAGACTGCGGCCCCTCCTACCTTCAGTGTCAGAGGAGTACCTATCCTGCCTCAGCACTAGAGACTTCAGCTGTCAATCCTACCAAGCCCTGTATGTACAACACAAAGACAACTACAAATACATTTTTCAGTTCATAGACATATATAGAAATGTTACATATGCTATTGATAATACCAAAAGTGTGTATTCTGAATCCTGATTTTCTCATTACTTACAGTGTCATGGGGCTGAGCGATCAAACTTCTCAGTGGTTGGTACTAGTTCATGATTTTGACCTTTTGAACTTACTGATTCATCCAATGTCATTTGTAACCAGTTTGAATCCATGTTCTTATTCCACTGTGTAGGTGGATGTCCTGCCTATGCTGAGGCCCAGGCAGCTGGGGGAGGTGGCCTCCACACCTGGTCAGCTCAGAAACCCTGGAGATGTCCACATGATACTGATTCATGTGCTTCCCAGAGATCTGGGCGAGTTCTTTGACATTGTTTCTCCAGCTGTTGAGGTATGGATGAGTGATGTCCATGGTCAATTCTTATACCACTGCCTTATTTCCTATATACCTTTGCTTAGTACAATCACCTCATGTGTTTCTGTCCTTCAGGGTCTTCACCTTCCGGTGGATGTGCGTCAGGTGCTGCTCCAGCAGGTGTTTGACAATGCCAACCTATCAGATCCCTCCATCAAAGACCCTGAGGTGCTGGTGTGGTTGGGCCAGAGACTCCGCCCACTTTTACCCAACCTAACAGAGGAGCATGTGGCCCCCCTCTTCAACATCGTCAGACACAGAGACTGCAACACCAGCCAAGAAACGTAAGATCAGCACAGTGTATTATAGAAACACTAATCATTTTCAATAATGTGATGCACGTTTGCAACTGACCTTCGTGTACACTACATTACTGCTCTTAGTTGTGCTTGACAATGCATATCAATGGGTGCTCTTTCTGGTTTCTGTTATCTACAGAGTGGCGTTGCTGAACTCTATCCTACCATCACTGTCCAACGGCACACAGGCTGCTGTCCAGCATCAAATAATCATGTCTCTCAGAGGTATTCACCTAGTCATCATCTCCAGTGGTGTGAAGTACAGCTGCAATCCCGTTAACAAATTAACAAATTCAAACAACAGAAATCTCATAATTAAAATTCCTCAAACATAGATGTATCTTATACCATTTTAAAGGTAATCTTGTTGTTAATCCCTCCAAAGTGTCTGATTTCAAATAGGCTTTTCAGCGAAAGCACCACAAACGATTATGTTAGGTCACCACCAACTCACAGAAAAATTCAGCCATTTTTCCAGCAAAAGAGAGGAGTCACAAAAAGCACAAATAGAGATAAAATGAATCACTAACCTTTGATGATCTTCATCAGATGATGAGATCAGACTCATCATAAACTTTGATGAAAGATACATGTTTTACATAGAATTAAAGATACACTTGTTCTTAATGCAACCGCTGTGTCAGATTTCAAAAATCTTTACGGCAAAATACAATATTCAATCATCTGAAAACGGCGTTCAGCCACAAAAGCAAGCCATACAGTTACCCGCCAAATTGTGCTGTCAACAAAACTCATAAAAACCATTATAAATCTTCACTTACCTTTGCTGATCTTCGTCAGAATACACTCCCAGGACTCCCACTTCCACAAGAAATGTTAGGTTTTTTCGGTAATGTCCATAATTTATGTCCAAATAGCTATTTTTGTAGCGTGTTTGGTAAACAAATCCAACGTCAGGGAAGCGCGTTCACTAAAACCTGGCGAAATGTCCAAAAGTTCCGTAACAGTCCGTAGAAACATGTCAAACGATGTATTGAATCAATCTTTAGAATGTTTTTAACATAAATCTTGAATAACGTTCCAACCGGAGAATTACATTGACTTCAGATGAGCGATGGAACAGAGCTCCCTCTCATGTGAACGTGCATGGTGAAAGCATGGTCAGGTCATGGCAGACCTGACTAATTCCCCTCTCATTCGGCCCCCCTTCACAGTAGAGGCATCAGACAAGGTTCTACAGACTGTTGACATCTAGTGGAAGCCGTAGGAAGTGAAAACTCATCCATATCTCGCTGTGATTTCAATAGGATCTTGGTTGAAAATCGACCAGCCTCAGAATTTCCACTTCCTGTTTGGATTTTTTCTCAGGTATTGGCCTGCCATATGAGTTCTGTTATACTCACAGACATAATTCAAACAGTTTTAGAAACTTCAGAGTGTTTTCTATCCAATACTAATAATAATATGCATATATTAGCAACTATGACTGAGGAGCAGGCCGTTTACTCTGGGCACCTCTGTGCACCTTTCATCCAGGCTACTCAATACTGCCCCTGCAGCCATAAGAAGTTTTAAGTAAAAATACTTGAAAGTACTACTTAAGTTGTTTTTTGGGGTAACTGTACTTTACTTTTACTTCACTATATTTCTAAGGAATATTATGTACTTTTTTATGTCATCATATCATGCAAAACTCATCATACCAGCTGTATGTTTGCCTGCTTGAACAGCAATAGCTCAGATGCACATGAAACATGAAATGACCCCGGAAATGAATAAACAAAGTTCAAGAGATGCAGAAAAATTATCTAACATTTAAAATAGGGGAATCTTTCCAGACAGCTGGGTGATACAACAACATATTACAATCGTAGCAAGTACATCTTTCCTCAACAAAGTACAAGTTACCAGTAACAGTAGTAGTATCTCACTTTACTTCTCATGATCCTTCTCTCTATAATTCTCCCTAAATGCATGATAATATAGAATAATGGGTTTTATATACCATGGTCTGAGGGCTGCAGTTTTGGGCTTAATGCTGGACCAAATGAGGAACGAGTTAATTTACAGTATCTCATTGTTCGCAGAATCAACTCCACTACGTTGCTATAGGAACAACAGCTTCTTCATGTTCCTGAGACAATCCTTCCTCATCTTTACATTCCCAAAGTTGACCAACTTCCTCTCCCTTATTCCACCACAGCGGGAATCTGAGGTACAGTACATTGAACTTGTTTCAGCTACACTTCAACTTTTGGAAAGTGTGTTCTGGCCTAGAGTCACTGTGTATCCTATGCTATCTGTGTTTCCAGCTGCTCAACACCATGCATCCCTCAGAGCTCGGCACCTTCCTCAGGAAGCCAGAGGTGGTGGACAACAAGACTAAGCTCTGCACAATCTTCCAAAACTACAAAAATACTCCAGAGTTCTTGGAAACTGTAAGGACACACACTGCTGATTTGTGGTCACCATTTTCAAGCACTCACTGAGTATCCCTTTCTTAGGATTTACTGAAAGAAAAACCTCTGTTAAATGGTGCATTCTCTCAGTCCTTTGACTTTGATCATTATCTGTCTGTAGGAGAATCTTCCGGATGATGTGAAGCGTCCAGTCCTGCCCTGCGTCTGGCCTTTGGCTCTGGCCACTGATGACAAGGCTGAGGTTGACCGCTGGTTTGACAACAGACTGAGGAACTACCTGAAGTTCCTCAACAGAAACCTGCTCCAGTCCTCTGACACACTCAACGCCTCCTGCTTACCCTGAGTACCCTGAGTACAATCCCTGAGTACTCTGAGCAGTGTTTCTGGATGAAACTTGGGACAGTCCTTGTCCATCATACAGATTCTCATCACCCAAAACTTCCAGGTGATTCACTTTTTAATAGGTTTATTGCTAGTGGCCTATTGGTTGTGAGCATCATTCACAACCATGATTCATGCTTTAAACCATTGTCACGCCCTGGCCTTAGTATTATTTGTTTTATTTATTATTTTAGTTAGGTCAGGGTGTGACATGGGTTATGTGTGTATTTTGGGGTATTATATGGTAGAGCGGGGTGTTGGTTGTAGTGTATGGGTTTGTGTTGAGTGTATGTATCTAGCTGTGTCTATGGGTGTGTGTAGTTTTCTAGGAAAGTCTATGGTGGCCTGAATGGGTTCTCAATTAGAGACAGCTGGTTTCTGTTGTCTCTAATTGGGAACCATATTTAAGGCTGCCATAGGCTTTAGCTGTTTGTGGGTCATTGTATATGTATATGTCGACGTAAGTAGTTTGTGTGTGCACTTGCGGTTTAGGTTTCACGATCGTTTGTTGTTTGGTTAATGTGTTAAGTGTTACGTGTTCATTCTTCGTCGTTATAATTAAAGAAGATGTATTCAAGTCATGTTGCGCCTTGGTCCTCTCTTTCACGTCAACACGATCGTGACAGAATGACCCACCAATCTACGACCAAGCAACATGACCAGCGGCAACAGGAGCAGCGCAAGGAGAAATGGACTTGGGAGGAGATCCTGGACGGTAAAGGACCCTGGGCTCAGCCAGGGGAATATCGCCATCCCAAGGCGGAGCTGGAGGCAGCGAAGGCAGAGAGGCGCTGGTATGAGGAGGCAGCGCGGCGACGCGGTTGGGAGCCCGAGAGTCAGACCCAAAAATTTCTTGGGGGGGGGACACACGAGGAGTGTGGCAAAGCCGGGTAGGATACCTGAGCCAACTCCCCGTGCTTACCGTGGAGTGAGAGAGCGTCGTACTGGTCAGACACCGTGTTATGCGGTAAAGCGCACGGTGTCCCCAGTACGCGTGCTTAGCCCAGTGCGGGCTATTCCACCTTGCCGCACTGGGAGGGCTAGGTTGGGCATCGAGCCAGATGTCATGAAGCCGGCCCAACGTATCTGGTCTCCAGTACGTCTCCTCGGGCCGGCATACATGGCACCAGCCTTACGAATGGTGTCCCCGGTTCGCCAGCATAGCCCAGTGCGGGCTATTCCACCTCGCCGCACTGGCAGGGCTACGGGCACCATTCAACCTGGTAAGGTTGGGCAGGCTCGGTGCTCAAGAGCACGTGTCCTCCTTCACGGTCCGGTATACCCGGTGCCACCTCCAAGTACCAGTCCACCGGTGGCAGCCCCCCGCACCAGGCTGTCTCTCCGGGTTCTCTCTCCAGCTGCTCCCACCTGTCCAGCGCTGTCAGAGCTTTCCTCCTCTCCAGCGCAGCCAGTGCCTATACCACGCACCAGGCCTACTGTGCGCCTCAGCAGGGCAGAGTCGGCCGTCTGCCCAACGCCTTCTGCACTGCCTGTCTGCCCAGCGCCGTCTGAGCCATCTGTCTGCCCAGCGCCGTCGGAGCCATCTGTCTGCCCAGCGCCGTCGGAGCCATCTGTCTGCCCAGCGCCGTCGGAGCCATCTGTCTGCCCAGCGCCGTCGGAGCCATCTGTCTGCCCAGCGCCGTCGGAGCCATCTGTCTGCCCAGCGCCGTCGGAGCCATCTGTCTGCCCAGCGGCGCCTGAACTGCCCGTCTGCCCAGCGGCGCCTGAACTGCCCGTCTGCCCAGCGGCGCCTGAACTGCCCGTCTGCCCAGCGGCGCCTGAACTGCCCGTCTGCCCAACGGCGCCTGAACTGCCCGTCTGCCATGAGCCTGCAAAGCTGCCCGTCTGCCATGAGCCTGCAAAGCCGCCCGTCTGCCAAGAGCCTACAGAGCCTTCCGCCAGACCGGATCAGCCAGAGCCTTCCGCCAGACCGGATCAGCCAGAGCCTTCCGCCAGACCGGATCAGCCAGAGCCTTCCGCCAGACCGGATCAGCCAGAGCCTTCCGCCAGACCGGGTCAGCCAGAGCCTTCCGCCAGACCGGATCAGCCAGAGCCTTCCGCCAGACCGGATCAGCCAGAGCCTTCCGCCAGACCGGATCAGCCAGAGCCTTCCGCCAGACCGGATCAGCCAGAGCCTTCCGCCAGACCGGATCAGCCAGAGCCTTCCGCCAGACCGGATCAGCCAGAGCCTTCCGCCAGACCGGATCAGCCAGAGCCTTCCGCCAGACCGGATCAGCCAGAGCCTTCCGCCAGACCGGATCAGCCAGAGCCTTCCGCCAGACCGGATCAGCCAGAGCCTTCCGCCAGACCGGATCAGCCAGAGCCGTCCAGCCAGGACCTGCCAGAGCCGTCCAGCCAGGACCTGCCAGAGCCGTCCAGCCAGGACCTGCCAGAGCCCCTCAGCCAGGACCTGCCAGAGCCCCTCAGCCAGGACCTGCCAGAGCCCCTCAGCCAGGACCTGCCAGAGCCCCTCAGCCAGGACCTGCCAGAGTCCCTCAGCCAGGACCTGCCAGAGTCCCTCAGCCAGGACCTGCCAGAGTCCCTCAGCCAGGACCTGCCAGAGTCCCTCAGCCAGGACCTGCCAGAGTCCCTCAGCCAGGACCTGCCAGAGTCCCTCAGCCAGGACCTGCCAGAGTCCCTCAGCCAGGACCTGCCAGAGTCCCTCAGCCAGGACCTGCCAGAGTCCCTCAGCCAGGACCTGCCAGAGTCCCTCAGCCAGGACCTGCCAGAGTCCCTCAGCCAGGACCTGCCAGAGTCCCTCAGCCAGGACCTGCCAGAGTCCCTTATCCCGGTGCTGCCCCTTATCCCGGTGCTGCCCCTTATCCCGGTGCTGCCCCTTATCCCGGTGCTGCCCCTTATGACTATGGTGGGGTGGGGACCACGACCAGTGCCGGAGCCGCCGCCGTGGAAGGAAGCCCACCCAGACCCTCCCCTAGACTATGTGCTGGTGCGCCCGGAGTTCGCACCTTAAGGGGGGGGGTTATGTCACGCCCTGGCCTTAGTATTATTTGTTTTATTTATTATTTTAGTTAGGTCAGGGTGTGACATGGGTTATGTGTGTATTTTGGGGTATTATATGGTAGAGCGGGGTGTTGGTTGTAGTGTATGGGTTTGTGTTGAGTGTATGTATCTAGCTGTGTCTATGGGTGTGTGTAGTTTTCTAGGAAAGTCTATGGTGGCCTGAATGGGTTCTCAATTAGAGACAGCTGGTTTCTGTTGTCTCTAATTGGGAACCATATTTAAGGCTGCCATAGGCTTTAGCTGTTTGTGTGTCATTGTATATGTATATGTCGACGTAAGTAGTTTGTGTGTGCACTTGCGTTTTAGGTTTCACGATCGTTTGTTGTTTGGTTAGTGTGTTAAGTGTTACGTGTTCATTCTTCGTCGTTATAATTAAAGAAGATGTATTCAAGTCATGTTGCGCCTTGGTCCTCTCTTTCACGTCAACACGATCGTGACAACCATTCCATCCTCTCTACTTCCAATGTAGAGGATATTTCATAATTAATGTTCTCTTTCTTCAGATAAACAATACAGACAGTCTAATAAACCTCGGCTCTTTAGTGAGAGGTCTTCCTACCCAAACACTCACCGCAATACCCGCGCAGCAGGTTCTAACAACATCCTCCAACCCAAAATTTGTTACCAACATGCTGACTGCTCCAACAATTGTGCAACAGATCTATGTTAATAAGGTATGTACTTGGCTAGCTAACAGTAGCTAGACTAACTGATGTGAAGTAGGCGTTATGAGTTTCCCTCCCAATATTTCTACATGCCTCATTTAAATGTGTTATAAAAAAATCTAGAGTAATCAATCATAATAACAGTATTAATTTTTAAATGTTGACATGTTTTTGTATTACTTATTCAGATCATCACAGTTGACATGAAACCAACAGAACTGATAGTCAATGTCCCAGATGAAATGGCAACCGAAATTCCCAGGAATCTACTGAATTTCCCAACAACTGGAAATCAAACACTCACTGCTGAACATCATCAAGAAAAAATGGAAACCTCAGCAGGTATTGGGGGGTTTGTAGTATTCAAAAGCCATGTAGACCTTCAACATTTACACGATTATACAGTGGTGAACATGTGTATTATACGTCTATAAATGTGTCTGCACCTCTGTTTCTCTCTGTTTAATTTATAGGCTGTGCTGTTCTTTGATACAGTAGCAAATGGATTGGATGAGCCTGATGAGTAAGTGTAACAGTGTTTAGAGAATGTTGGTCCTGACCAATAGCTGAGCAGAAATCATACATGTATCATTTTCACATGGGGATACATTTTTATTATGTACTTGAACAAAAATTGGTTAAAAAATACATTTATAGTTCCTGTATTAACTCTAATGAATGTACTGCATTGATTTCTTTGTAGCCGTTCTGAGTACGTGCTTCAAGGATTCACTTGCTCTCGTGTCCAGACTTTCACCAAAACAAAAAATTAAACCTCTCATCAGAGCTTGCAGACGTAGGGCCGGTCGAAGAAAGGTGGTTCTCAAGGAGACACAGGTGAATATTAAAAATACTACTTTTTCTACATAAACTAAAGGGCCCTACTCAATCAAAACCGGTAGCCAGGCCTCCAGATTACATTGTTAATGTGCCTGTATGAATTATAACTGCTTTAATGTCTTTTTCATGGCTACATGAATCCAAGCATGTATTCTCTCAGCACCAGAATGACAATAGTTACTGGAAACCCAGTAACTGAATATATATTGAATATGTTTCTCTGTTTTCAAGGAGCTTATTTTACAGACATATGAGAAAGTAACATTTTGTTTTACAGCTAACTTGCATGTGGAACAACATCAAAGGTGAAAGTCCTCAAGATTTTGACAACTATCCATCAGATATGTTGCTGTATTACAGGTAAGTTGGTCATGTCACTGACATTGTAAAATGCATTGTAAATGACGGTATCTAATTTCAGATTAACTATTTACTGTTAGTTTATTACGCTGACATAACCAAATGAAAATGCCTTATAAATGGAACCATAAAGACAATGTAAACTGTTTGTATCTTTCTCCAGCTACACCAACATACAACAGACCGACTGCAGATCATACTTCATTGAAACAGGAAGAGCAGACTTCTCCGTCCTGTCCAGCACGTTGGATGGAAGAAAGGTTGATCTACTGAACAATGCCAAAAAGTGCCTGGTGAGTTATGTATTCAAGACGAAAGACACAAGTTTCTGACTGAATGTTTAAAAGCAATGATTAGGATGACATTTGATTTATTCCAGAACATCAAAGGGACACAGCTCAGTCGAGATAATCTCGAGGTCCTGGGCAACATGGCATGTACTCTGGATGAGAACTACATTCAGAGCTCTGACTCTTACATCCTGGAGAAACTAAAGAACTGCAATGACTTCTCAGATCAGCAGATTAAAGCTATGGAGACTGTTATCTGCAGTGGCAACACCACATATGGGTATGTCACATTGCTGATATCGGAGCTGTGCTGATTTCAAATGAATGCATTTTTGTCTATAGATTTTTTCTTATTAATAAGTCTGTCTTTATTCTTATCTGTTCAGAAACTCAAGCACATGGACTGAAAAAACTCTAGAGCAGCTTGACATTCTTCCACTGTACTTAACAGAGAACTTCTGGAAACACATCAGCGCGGTATACTATACATGACAATTGCATAGCACTTTGACAATATGTTGTATTCAAATCAAATTGTGTTTGTAACATGCGCCGAATATCAAATCAATTAATCACATTTATTTTTAAAGCCCTTCTTACATCAGCTGATATCACACGGTGCTGTACAGAAACCCAGCCTAAAACCCCAAACAGCAAGCAATGCAGGTGTAGAAGCACGCTGGCTAGGAAAAACTCCCTAGAATACAACAAGTGTAGACCTTACCGTGAAATGCTTACTTACAAGCCCTTAACCAATAATGCAGTTTTAAGAAAATAGAGTTAATAAAATATTGACTAAATAACTAAAAATAAAAAGTAACACAAATAACAATAATGAATATACATTGGGTACCGCTACCGATTCAATGTGCTGGGGTCAGGTTAGTCAAGGTCATTTGTACATGTAGGTAGGGTTAAAGTGACTATGCATAGATAATAAACAGCAAGTAGCAGCAGTGTTGTCAGGGTGGCCATTTTATTAATTGTTCAGCTGTCTTATGACTTGGGGGTAGAAACTGGTAAGGAGCCTTTTGGACCTAGACTTGGCTCTCTGGTACCGCTTGCCGTGCGGTAGCAGAAAGAACAGTCTATGACTTGGGTGACTGGAGTCTTTGACAATTTTTTGGGCCTTCGTCTGACACCACCTAGTATATAGGCCCCGGATGGCAGGAAGCTAGCTCCCTTATCTTTTGAATAACATCATTTGAGTGACATCATTTGAGATTGTTACCTATCTCAATTTGAAAAGCTCTCATTTACCTTATATGCGTTTCTTATTTCTTAATATGTTCTCTTTTGACTGAAACAGCAGAATAAAAGCAAGTTCCTGAAGAAATTCATGAAAAACCTACGTACAAACAAGACAATGAAGAGGAAACTGAAGAACCTGTTCAAAGAATGCACCATGTCTTTGAGATCCAAACGAAGCACTGGTAGGTTTAAATAATATCAGGTCAATATAGCTGTTCTGTGGTTTTAATAGTGGAGGCTCCTTTATGACATGAATGATCACATTTCTTTTCAATACTTGTCTATTTAGTAAATGCATGTCCAGATTCCCTTGGAAACATTACTCAAGTGACCATAAGCAATGACGCGTTCCCCTTTGGGTATGACACCACCACGTTCAACCACTGTCTGAGCGCTCAAGTAGTAATGGACAATCTGGCCACCCTGACTGAGAAGGTAGATGATGATGACATGCAAAATGTCATTTTGGAGAAGCTACACCAGGTATAAAACTTTACTGACACAAAACAGGAAATCACAACAGATTTCAAACTCACAGGTTGCCAAGAGGTGGTCATTCAGTAACAGGTCTTTATGGTGTGGTCTTGTCCACTAGGCGTACCCCAAAGGTCTCTCAGACCAGCAGGTTCAGGTGCTTCGGTCGGTGTCTCGCGTGGCTTCCATGGAGCAGATTAACAAGTGGAACATCACTACAGTGGACACACTAGCAGCACTGATGGACAATGGCAATGGAGAATGGGACTCCGACAAAGTAGGGATATTTAACTTTACACCAACAATGTCTTTAAATGGTGTTAAAAAAACAACATGATAAACATTTTGCTTCTAAAAGGTGTGCATTTAAATGTATCTTTCATCTTCCTTTTTCCATTTCAGGCCAAAGTTATTGTCACCAAGTTCTTAAGTGCTGGCAATTTGCTTGGTGCCTCTGAACTGAATTCAATTGGAGGGCCTAACCTGTGCGCACTGGACCTCAGTGTGTTGCAAGGCATCAGAAATGACAGTCTCTGGTAAGATCATCAACAGATCTTGCTGTGTGAGAGAGACACCTTGTGGTTGAGTCACTCCACTTCACATGTATCTTTGTTGTGCTCTTGCAGTGGTTGACCTCAACAGAGTATCGAGGCCTAAATGCCCCTTAAATGATGTCGGAACATTTTCATATGCTTTTTTTTGTTTGCGTGTTCATAGTTAGTGTTTTTCTTGTGCACAACAGAACAGAAATGGAACACAACAGAGATGCAGATGCTCTGGAAATCACTAACTGTTCCTCAGGACATAAGAAGGCCTTCTTTGCAGTAGCTGAGAACGCCTTTCCTATCAACTTCGTCCAAATCCGCGCCACTGCAGATCAGCTAACATCCTACCAGCTCATTCAGAGATACCTGGGTAAGGGCTCCCTTTTCTGCATACATACATGGTTTCTTGGATGTCCTGTAATAAATGTGATTTAAAAGATTTAGTTCACTCGGGCTGTGACATTAGAGAACACTTGTGCCACCCCAGTCCTCATTCTCACCATGTTCGTTGCCCTTTTTTAGGAGGTGCCAGTATCACCTACATACGGAGTCTGTCTAGGGTCAATATTAGCATAGACATCGACACTTTTATTGGTTTGGATTCAGCTGTTGTCCAGGTATGTGCTCATTCCCGTAACCATACCATTCATCAATGACCTGTGATGGCAGTGACTCATATTCATTGTCATCTACCATTTTTTTCTGTAATTCTCTGCCTCTAAATAGGCTCTTAGTGTGCGTGAAGTGTCTGGACTCCTCGGCTCCAACCTAAATGACCTGAAAACCTTTGAGAATAACACTGTAGTGCAGAACTGGGTCTCAAAGCAGTTACAGTCCGAGCTTGACAAGCTGGGTATCAGTCTGACTGGAGGAAGGGTGGATTCAAACACCACCCCCATGACAACAAATACTGCCACCACCATCATCAATACAACTTCCGGTAAGGTGTCAAATGTTGCATTAATGGTTCGCATGCTTCGCCAGTGCTAAATCCATTTTAAAATGTGATTCCATTAGAACGTGTACAAATAATTAGCTTTCAATGAGGGAAATTAGTTATCTGTAATGTACCGTAAACATAATTATACTTATAATGTATAGGAATGTGTTTGGGAATATATAATATATAGTGTTTTATCAACTCCATTGCTACAATTGTATTTTCTATTGGTTAATCATTAATATTAATATAACTACTGTAGGTTATTTATCAACTACTTAATTATTATTATTTTTTATATATCATTTTTGTTTATTTCATTTTGTATGTTGGGAATGGGAAAGAAATGCACATTAATATGAGGGTGTTCTGTTGTGTGTTTTACTAAGAAGAGACACTTTAACCTGCCAGAAATGCTTTTCTCAAAGAAAGGGAGAAAGATGTGACTTTTCAATTAAAATGAAAAAGTGTCCAATTTGATTTTCTTGTTTTATATTTGCTCGTCAATGTCATTATTATTTACGGACCATGGTTTTACTTTGTTTGGTTGATGGTTCACAATAGTGATAGGCCTAAGAAACTGCATGGGTCAATCAGGATCAAAGAAATCAAATGGGTACGACAAAACGTGTGTTCCCTATGCCCATCATCAGCAAGTGAAAATACCAGAGAAAAAGAGGCCCAACTCGGCGGAAAATCTTTCTCCCTGCAGCAGGTGGCTGTATTATTTTCTATTTGAGGTTTATTTGGTTGAATATAACTTTCTTAAATTGTTACGAGTGTACTGATATAAGTAGGACACGTGACATCCCGGAAACTTTGAGAAAAAAACACTTTATATAGGAGTTATCTCGAGATAGCTATGCATATTCATTGTATGAGGCTAGTAGCACAGTCTCTCTCCAATGAATACAGGCAGTTTACGTCAACAATCCTCATGGAAATGTATCCACCAATCCAAAGTAAGGATAGGCGGGAGCTAGACAGCCCTCCGTGTCGCTTTGTGAAAAACAACTCCCATTGTCATGTATAAATAAGAAAAAATGCACGAAGAGGTGTGGTATATTGCAAATGTACCACGGCTAAGGGCTGTGTCCTATATTGGCCATATATCACAAACCCCGGAGGAGCCTTTTTGCTATTATAAACTGGTTACCAATGTAATTAGAGCAGTAGAACTAAATGTTTTGTCATACCAGTGGTATACATTCTGATATACCATGGCTTTCAGCCAATCAGAATTCAGGGCTCAAACCACCCAGTTTATAATCTTTGATAATATCCTCTGTTAGCACCACGTGTGCTTTTATTTTGAAATGTTCAAATATTTTATTGTATTTTTATTATTAACGACAAATCGATATAACAAGTACATGGGGGAACACAAGTCTATATATAAACAATACACAAAAGACAAATGTTGAAATCAACATCCCGGAAATTGGTCACAATTACGTCAAAGGTCACACGAAATATTTTTTATAACTAACTCGTTTGAAAGTTTTCACTCGCAGATGGCATGGACTCTGGACAAATTTCAGGCGAAAAGAAGAAAAGTCCTCCTATCAAAGTTCTTTCCAGCCAACTCCGAGAGGGAAAACATAGCCGATTGAATGGCAAGCTCGAATTTAATATAAAAAGACTGGGACAATGGAAAAACACTGCACTCGTAGTCTCTGTGGTTTGGATGCAAGGCACAATACTGGAAGTTCGGTCGGATCATAACACGGTGCTTCTTTTGGACGAGACAGGGACATTCGTTGTCAATGGCGTCAACAACATTCCTAAGGGCAACCCATGCCTACTTCAGGGTGAGATGCACTTTTATTTTCCTTCTAGTTGCAGCTAAAATATGTACAACATTTAACAAAACCCTTGATTTGTTACCCCCTGATTTTACACAGGTAACTATGTCATGGTGATGGGGATGATCCAGGCCCTCTCTCCAGAACCTGTCCTGCGCGCGGTAAAGATGGCAGACCTCTCTGAACGTGCTGCGATTCACAGAAAAATGTGGAAGTTGGAGGTGGAAGACCTTCAGCAAACGCTCACGTAGAAAGAAGCATAAGCAGTATGTTGCTATCAATGCCTGTTTGTTTTCATTTATTTTTAGCAAAATGTAAATATTGTTACTGGTTTTGAGTGGTTTCTGGCCTGCCTGATATTTCATTGCCAAAGGTAATGGATCATAGCCTAGAAGTACGTGCCCATCACGTTTATAATAGAAAGGTTATAATATATGCATATAATGCACTAACACTGTTTATGATAGGCTATAATTAAGCAATAAGGCACGAGGGGGTGTGGTATATGGCCAATATACCATGGCTAAGAGCTGTTTTGTCATACGCTTAGTATACTCTCAGCCAATCAGCATTCAGTGCTCGAACCACCCAGTTTATAATATATGCATATAATACACTAAACATATCAGAAGTGCTGGAAGAGGGTTATGATGGGAAAAAAGCTAGTCCGGGCAAGAAAGCACAAACTCAAACAAAAGACAAAGAATTTAAATTAAAGAATGAACAATGATCTCATTTGGTGGTAAAATGATCTCATTTATTTGTGCTTATGTCATGCATACACATTGAAAAAGTGCCATTAAGTGAATTCTACAGAAGCACACAATTGTATGTGATGAATGAAAATAAATAGCGTCTATACAATCAGTGACACCCTTGTGAATCCATGGAATTGGGAATGCTCAAAGGTGCCTGGATTTAAATTAAAACATCCTGAAATAAGACTTCTTCCGCAGCATAACCACTCATTCATTCAACCTAAAGGCATTTAAGCCTAAGACAGCAAGTGGATCTACGTAGGGCAGTTTGTACGATGAGCTTGATTACTTACCAGTAGCCATCACAATAAGACTGTATTAACAGGTAGTCATGTTGCAGTTTGATTACATATAGATCCTATGAAAATGTACAATCACAATATCGACCAGTCTTACCTCTAACCCCACCACCAACATTGTGCACATCACTATTCAAACTGACTGCATATACAGTGGGGAGAACAAGTATTTGATACACTGCCGATTTTGCAGGTTTTCCTACTTACAAAGCATGTAGAGGTCTGTAATTTTTATCATAGGTACACTTCAACTGTGAGAGACGGAATCTAAAACAAAAATCCAGAAAATCACATTGTATGATTTTTAAATAATTAATTTGCATTTTATTGCATGACATAAGTATTTGATCACCTACCAACCAGTAAGAATTCCGGCTCTCACAGACCTGTTCGTTTTTCTTTAAGAAGCACTCCTGTTCTCCACTCATTACCTGTATTAACTGCACCTGTTTGAACTCGTTACCTGTATAAAAGACACCTGTCCACACACAATCAAACAGATTCCAACCTCTCCACAATGGCCAAGACCAGAGAGCTGTGTAAGGACATCAGGGATAGAATTGTAGACCTGCACAAGGCTGGGATGGGCTACAGGACAATAGGCAAGCAGCTTGGTGAGAAGGAAACAACTGTTGGCGCAATTATTAGAAAATGGAAGAAGTTCAAGATGACGGTCAATCACCCTCGGTCTGGGGCTCCATGCAAGATTTCACCTCGTGGGGCATCAATGATCATGAGGAAGGTGAGGGATCAGCCCAGAACTACACGGCAGGACCTGGTCAATGACCTGAAGAGAGCTGGGACCACAGTCTCAAAGAAAACCATTAGTAACACACTACGCCGTCATGGATTAAAATCCTGCAGCGCACGCAAGGTCCCCCTGCTTAAGCCAGTGCATGTCCAGGCCTGTCTGAAGTTTGCCAATGACCATCTGGATGATCCAGAGGAGGAATGGGAGAAGGTCATGTGGTCTGATGAGACAAAAATAGAGCTTTTTGGTCTAACTCCACTCGCCGTGTTTGGAGGAAGAATCAGTATGAGTACAACCCCAAGAACACCATCCCAACCGTGAAGCATGGAGGTGGAAACATCATTCTTTGGGGATGCTTTTCTGCAAAGGGGACAGGACGACTGCACCGTATTGAGGGGAGGATGGATGGGGCCATGTATCGCGAGATCTTGGCCAACAACCTCCTTCCCTCAGTAAGAGCATTGAAGATGGGTCGTGGCTGGGTCTTCCAGCATGACAACGACACGAAGCACACAGCCATGGCAACTAAGGAGGTGCTCCGTAAGAAGCATCTCAAGGTCCTGGAGTGGCCTAGCCAGTCTCCAGACCTGAACCCAATAGAAAATCTTTGGAGGGAGCTGAAAGTCCGTATTGCCCAGCGACAGCCCCGAAACCTGAAGGATCTGGAGAAGATCTGTAGGGAGGAGTGGGCCAAAATCCCTGCTGCAGTGTGTGCAAACCTAGTCAAGAACTACAGGAAACGTATGATCTCTGTAATTGCAAACAAAGGTTTCTGTACCAAATATTAAGTTCTGCTTTTCTGATGTATCAAATACTTATGTCATGCAATAAAATGCAAATTAATTACTTAAAAATCATACAATGTGATTTTCTGGATTTTTGTTTTAGATTCCGTCTCTCATAGTTGAAGTGTACCTATGATAAAAATTACAGACCTCTACATGCTTTGTAAGTAGGAAAACCTGCAAAATCGGCAGTGTATCAAATACTTGTTCTCCCCACTGTATATATATACAATTATATAATAAGATCCTTCATTTGAAAGTGCAATATTGACAAGTTATCTAGTGGACAAAGGTAATACATTTATATAGATCACTCGAAAAAGAATAAAAAAGCAATACGCAACATAAAAGTATTTAACAAATTTAAATTTAATCTTGATATGTAATACTGTTTGGTTTATACTGTCTGTTAGGTTTATGTACTCTTGTTTGTATATTTATGTTCTTTTGTATTTGTTGTGTTCATAATAAAAAATACTTTACAGTAGCTCGAGCCAACGTTCAGGAACAAGCAGCCTGTATGTATCACGTGATATTTTGGCGTCTGGAGCATGTACCAGTATTTGCATGATACCACCACATAACATTGAGCTAGGACTGATATGAGACCAAGAAGGTAACACGGCAAATCTGAGCTCCTTTAACTATTTCACTTTTCAAAATTGTGTCCATAGACAAACATTAAGTGATATATATATTTTTTAATGTACAAGTTGTCAATGAAGATAATATAGCTACTACTGTTGCTTTAAAATAGAGATTAACAGCACAAATAACATTTGTTTCTATATATTGTGCATCACATGGTCTCATTTCCTGCACTGAAACAGGGGCCTTGAAGTTCGGTTCTTTCGTGAGTAGCTACTAGTGTATTTAATACACTGTATTAGCGTTTTTTTTTTAATGAAATCGGTTCCTTTAGGAAGAGCCATGAATTTTATATGTTGATGCAGGCAGGGCTGTTGCTGCATAGCACATTGATGAAGACACGCGATCGCGTTGTCTGTCGCAATGGAATTGTAAGGAATCTCATTTAGTGCGTCTTGATTCTCCTTCCGACCCGATGTATCATGCATGTACATACATAAATGCGTATTACTGTGCAATGATTCGGCGTGCACAGTTGAAACATGCGTTAGCGTTGATGGGATAAAGGCGTTCCGTTCATAGTTCATTATTGCATACGCTGTTATGCAGAATATAGCGTATAGATACTATATGATTACCTACCACAGGGTGGTAGGCTATCAACTTAATGTTGTATCAATACATTATTTCAAGCCTTTTGCTTCTTTGGTGGATTTGGAGGTTAGATTCTGTTTTGAGTCCTATTACATAGGTCTATGGTTGAGTCAGCAGATGTCTGCCGAAAATTCATTGTAAACAGATTCAGATGTGCAGATACAAGCACTGACAACAGGGTTTATTTTGTTATTTTTTGTTAGTTAAATATTCAACATTATTTGCTTTATGTGACCCCCAGGTCTCCCAAGCAGTACCGTAAGACACCAAAATCAACAAGGGATCATACCACGCTGTCCTTGTCAAGTACCCTGTTCTGTGACAATGCTCTGAGTCACCTTCCTGTTGCAACATGTACATCACAGACCACAGCCCAACTACTGGGGTGGTGACAATCGTAGTGATCCTCATTGCTGTTGCTGCCCTCGGTGTTCTCATCTGCGGATGTTGGTGCTACCTTCTCCTGCAGCGGATTGGCCAGTCTGAAGATGAGGAGAGTATTGTAGGAGAGGGCGAGACCAAGGAGCCCTTCCTGATGGTACAGTACTCCACCAGGGGCCCTCACGTCGAGCACAAAACCAAGCTCGCCCACAACGGCACTGAGAATCACACTTAACTGAGTCATTAAGAAACCGTGTCATCACCTGATATTAACCAAGAGGATCACCTCATTCACATTTCCTGCTGATCATCATCTTTCATCATGCCATTGAAGGATGATAAACGGACTGCAGCTCAATGTCAATCAATGTCTTATGAGTAAATTTGATATTTTTGTTTCTCATTCCACTGTGGATCTCAGTCAGGATGTGAGGTTGTGAACAGTTCGTTGTTATGTTTCTTAAGTATACATATTTTGAACACAAAAATGTACATCTGATTGGTGTTGATAGTTTTTGTTAACTCAGCAATCCACTACTGAATTGTGACGGTAGACACTAGACAGCGCTCTGAACAAATGAGTGGGCAAAACCTGCTTGTTGGAAGAATGTATGACAAATTGATAACAAAACAATTTACTTAATATCAAGTTGCTCAAATGATTTTAAATTAGCTTAATTTGTTTGCTTATTTTGCATAGTTGAACTTGGTTTTGTTTACCTTCAGTATTCAAATGTGAGTTAATAGCCATTTTAATAATTTGCTAAATGCCAAATTTGCCCAAAGATACAAAGTGTGATTTACTCCCTAGTTTATGTTTGTTGTTGCTACTACTTACTAAGTAATCTTGTGTACAAAATACTGTTTATTTTCTCCTGTGGTTGCATAGGCAACCACTCAACTAAAACCAGTCATTGAAAGGGCAATTCTCCTTTGATAAACCATCACATTTCACAAGCACAACAGGGTCCAGGGTCTGAGTTTTAGTGAGGTCCGCACTCTAAAATACTATTTGGAGAACAGCAAAAATTTGGCCATGATTACTACACATTTAGATAGCTGGCTAGACTAATTGAACAATCTAAAAAAATATATATTGACATGGGCTAATTGAGTGACATATAAGAGGGAAACTGCTGATGCACAACCAAGTTCGAAATTGCACCTTGTGTATTCTACTATTCTAACTGTCAACAGTAAGTTGAGACCCCAACTGTTCCCTAAAAAAATTGATTATTACATATATTTTTTAATGTTGGCAAGGTCCGTACCTCGGTGTCCTCATTTGTAGCTACAACACCGAGTAGCTGCTTCAACTGACATGGGTTGAGAAGTCCTGCCAAGAAGCTACCAAGAGCCAATGACATATTTTCTATATTCAGTTGCAACATAGGAAATCCTGATGGCCAGATTCTATGGTAGCTGAGCAGGTTGATATTTGATGAAACAATGTTATAAAGTATTATGAAATGTAAATAACATTATGAAGACTATTGTTCTCTTTGTCATTTGATGTACCATTGTATAATTTCTTGACTTGCTAAGTAAAGGTCAAATAAAAAAATACAAATACAAATCAACTTTAAATGTTATATCGGTCCATAGGCTTTATGATTCCTTTTAGATTCATTCCTTACAGGTGTATGTATTGTTGATAGTTATTCTTATTGCTGTTTATAAGATGGCGAAATATCAAAATAATGTGACAATTTGTAGATTTTTCAAATGTTGATTTAATTGTAATTAGTCATTAATCTACATAAAGTAATCCATAATGTCAGTGAAAATAAAATTCTATACATTTTTACAAAATTAATTAACTAAAATATAGTAATTGCATAAGTATTCACCCCCTTTGTTTAGGCAAGCCTACCCTTCCTCTGACCCCGATACAAACATCTGTAAGGTCCCTCGAACAAGTATTGAATTTCCAGCACAGATTCAACGACAAAGACCAGGGAGCTTTTCAAAAGCCTCATAAAGAAGGGCAGTGATTGGTAGATGGATAACAATAACAAATCAGACATTTAATATATATCTTTAAGCATGGTAAAGTTAATAATTATACTGTGGATAATGTACTGAACCACCCAGACACATCAAAGATGCAGTTGTCTGGCAAGTGTCTTCACTGACATTTTCAACATCTGAGTCTGTAATACCAACATGTTTCAAGCAGACCACCATAGTCCCTGTGCCCAAGAACACTAAGGTAACCTGCCTAAATGACTACCGACCCGTAGCACTTTGTAGCCATGAAATGCTTTGAAAGGCTGGTCATGGCTCACAACACCATTATCCCAGAAACCCTAGACCCACTTCAATTTGCATACCGCATCAACAGATCCAAAGATGATGCAATCTGGATTACACTCCACACTGCACTTTCCCACCTGGACAAAAAGAACACCTATGTGAGAATGCTATTCATTGACTAAAGCTCAGCATTCAACACCATAGTGACCTCAAAGCTCATCACTAAGCTAAGGACCCTGGGACTTAACACCTCCCTCTGGAACTGGATCCTTCCTGACGGGCTGTCCCCAGATGGTAAGGGTAGGTATCAACACATCCACCACGCTGATCCTCAACACAGGTACGTGGTCAGTCCCCTCCTATACTCCCTGTTCACTCATGACTGCACGGCCAGGCACAACTCCAACACCATCATTAAGTTTGCTGATGACACAACAGTGGTAGGCCTGATCACCGACAACAATGAGACAGCCTATAGGGAGGTCGTCAGAGACCTGACCGTGTGGTGCACCCCCCTACGCTGTTGCTACTTTCTGTTATCTATGCATAGCCACTTTAATAACCCTACCTGCATGTACATAATTACCTCAATTACCTCGATACCGTTGCCCCCACATATTGACACATTGACTCTGAACCAGTACCCCGTATATACAGCCCCGCTATTGTTATTTACTGCTTCTCTTTAATTATTTGTTTTTCTTTTCTCTTTTTGTGTAGGTATTTTCTTAAAACTGCATTGTTGGTTAAGGGCTTGTAAGTAAGCATTTCACTGTAAGGTCTACACCTGCCGTATTCGGCGCATGTGACAAATTAAATTAGATTTAATGATCAATTAGCATTTTAAACTGATAAACTTGGATTAGCTAACACAATGTGCCATTGGAACACAGGAGTGATGGTTGCTGATAATGGGCATCTGTACCCCTATGTAGACATTCCATTAAAAATCAGCTACAATAGTCATTCACAACATTAACAATGTCTACACTGTATTTCTGATCAATTTGATGCCATTTTAAATGGACACATTTTTTTTGCTTTTCTTTCAAAAACAAGGACATTTCTAAGTGACCCCAAACTTTTGAACAGTAGTGTATATTTGTTATCTATTTTTCATTCATCTGTAAATGTTAGAATTTCTACTCCACATTATTTTATGTAGAGTGTAGGCAAAAAAACGAATCCATTTTAAACCCACTTTGTAATACAATAAATTTGAAGAAATCCAAGGAGGGTGTAGAGACTTTCTATAGGCACTGTATATTACATGGGTCGCATTCCCCTGCTCAGACATGGCATGCATCAACCAATGGTATTGACTAACAGATCGCTACAACATGACCAGAATTATGTGGACACCTGCTTGTCGATCATCTCACTCCAAAATCATGGGCATTGATATGGAGTTGGTCCCCCCTTTGCTGCTATAATAGCCTCCTCTTTTCTGTGAAGGCGTTGGAACATTGCTGCGGGGACTTGCTTCCATTCAGCTACAAGTGTATTAGTGAGGTCGGGCATTGAAGTTAGGAGGTTAGGCCTGGCTCGCAGTCGGCGTTCACAATTCATTCCAAAGGTGTTTGATGGGGTTGCGATCAGGGCCCTGTGCAGGTCAGTCAAGTTCTTTCACACCGATCTCGACAAACCACGGACCTTGCTTTGTGCATGGGGGAATGCTGAAACAGGGAAGGGCCTTCCCCAAACTGTTACCACAAAGTTGGAAGCAAATAATTGCCTAGAATGTCATTGTATGCTGTAGCATTAAGATTTTCCTTCACAGGAACTAAGGGGCCTAACCTGAACCATGAAAACAGCCACAGACCGTATTCCTCCTCCAAGCGTTACAGTTAGCACTATGTATTCGGGCAGGTAGTGTTCCCCTGGGATCCGCCGAGCCCAGATTTGTCAGTCGGACTCTTAGGTGGTGATGCGTGATTAATCACTCCAGAGAATGCGTTTCCACTGCTCCAGAGTCCAATGGCGGCGAGCTTTACACCACTCCTTCCGACGCTTGGCATCGTGCGTGGTGATCTCAGGCTTGTGTGCGTGCGGCTGCTCGGCCATGGAAACCCATTTCATGAAGCTCCCTGCGAACAGTTCTTGTGCTGACATTGCTTCCAGAGGCAGTTTGGAACTTGGTAGTAAGTGTTGCAAGACAGATTATTTTTTACGTGCTATGCGCTTCAGCACTCGTTGATCCTGTTCTGTGAGCTAGTGTGGCCTACTACTTTGCGGCTGAGCCGTTGTTGCTCCGAGACGTTTCCACTTCACAATAACAGCACTTACAGTTGACTGGAGCAGCTCTAACAGGACAGAAATTTGACTGAGTTTTTGGAAAGGTGGCATCCTATGACAGTGCCACGTTGAAAGTCAGAGCTCTTCAGGAAGACCATGCTACTGCCAATGTTTACCTATGTAGATTACATGGCTTTGTGCTTGATTTTACACACCTGTCAGCTACGGGTGTGGCTGAAATAGTCGAATACACAAATTTGAAGGGGTGTCCATACTTTTGTATATATCGTGTGTGGTTAGCTGATACGTAAAATACCTATCCAGGCGTTGTATGATCTGGCCGGTGTCAGCAACGTCTGGCCAGAGGAATGGCCCATGTTGTGTTTAGCTGACACCTATCCAGGAGTTGTAAGATCTGGCATGCATCTGCAATGTCGTCAGGCAGGAACTCAACTATTGTCATCCCACAAACCATTGATCAAACTTTGCAAAATGTCTTCCATTTTAGACTTCATGACAACTAAGCACATTGCATAGAATGTCAACCTACATTTTTAGGCTGCTACCCTAATGAACAAGTACAAAATCAATACTTGCAACAAGAAATCAAGATTTTATTTTGGTTGGTTGGCATATTCCAAAACCAACAGGCATAAATGCAACAAATTATGCAAATAATGAAAAAGACCTACGTGAACATAATTTGTGAAAGGATGCAGAATTCCATTTCAAACATTCCAATCTTCAGACTTTTGAATCGTATAAAACAAAAAGGAACCTTTCTTAAAAACTCTAATACAAAAACAAGCCTTTTAAGTGACCTTTCGACATAAGAGCTGTTCTGATGGTGTCTACCCCTGCTTTGGCTTCTCTGAGCAGGTCATCAATCCATTTTATGACAAGCAATCTTTGTGACGCGTCAATGATTGCTACGTTACGTAAAAGGCAATGGTGCATCTCTTTATCTGTGATAAAAGGAACACCGCTATGATCATTTGGAACACATGGCCAACTGTGTACTTTCCATTAAAATCAAGCTGTGATCTGCATCTCTCCTCTTAATGGTACAGACTAGAGCCTCCCAAAGGCTTACCTGAACCTGTAACTCTTTTACTTAACACTGCAAAATATATTGCATCCCAACATAATCATTGTCATCAAATCATTACTTTATGTCTTTAAGCAGAAAACTATATTTGCCAAAGTCATTGTCATTTGGGGCTATAAGATGGTCTTTTCTTGCTTTGGCCAGTTTCATCAAAAGAAACTCCCTGCGCTCCGTCCATTCCTTTAGTTCCTCGTTTCCATGAGCCAGCTTACACAACTCCTCCTCTGTGCAAGTGCCTTTAAGGTATCTGTGGAAATGGATGCAGTATCAGAAATGTCAGTCACCAATAACACCATTTCCAGTAATCAAATTAGGCACCAGTGACCTAAATAAACATTGAATTAGCATAGAAACCTTACCTCTCACAAACTCTGAAGGTGCCAGTAGGGAAGCGATACTGCCAGCAGTTCTGATCGTCTTCAGAGTTAAACACTTTCTCTCTGTGTTTTTCTGAGGTGATGTGCTGCTGCCACTGCCTGTCACTGTTGCAGTTCTTACCACAAAGCCAACAGTGGTTGCCAGCCTAGCATAACAGATATCATCAAGATGATATTAGCATGTTGAAGGTTTGTGGTCACTTACAGCATGTTGAAGGTCATATAACCATCTGGGCGTGGTTAAAACAAAGATTGCTTACCACATCCTCAGCATAGTCTGTGGGCATGTGGATCTGCTTCCCGTTCTCCTTGATGGCGCTGTTGGAGGCCTCCTCGCTCCAGCCAGGCTTCTGAGACTGCAGCCAGTGCTCATACAGCTGCTCCATGTCAGGAACTAAATGGACACACACAGTTTAGTATCTGATTAAGTTTGTATTAGTCATCATAATATATTTACTGTACATCACATAGGCATGAACTGCTGTACAAAAACTACAGTCTATCTGTAACAAACTCACTGTTGTTCTCTTTCATGTATGTCCACAGGTCCCTTTCCTCTGTGCTGTGTGCAAATGTGCAGTTGCCAATGTACTGGCACTTTTTGCCAGTGGACACGTGCATACAAATCTGTAAGTAAAACACACACAAAACATGAGCACTTTACACGAGGACAAAACATGATTCTCTCTGGGAGATTGCCATACGAGTCAGCTGAGTATGTGGTCAGATCAGTTGCTCTGGGAGCATTTTCAGCCCTCCTAGGCCTACCTCAAACTGAGATGGGATGGGCTTCTTTGTTGGGAGAGGGCGGATCGTTGTCCACTTCTTGCGTTCGATGGAACTCACCAGCACCACTCGTTTGTCTTTTGACCACCTGCAACACAGGTCAGATGAAATTCACTATGCTGACCAGGCTCATTATTCAAATTGTCCTGAAATGGTTTCAGGGGAGAGAACTACTCACGAATGCCTGGCTTTGGCAGTGCAGTACTTCTTGTTCTTGTCTGCCTCACTAACTTGGCCGTTTCTCCAACACTGCCCACACACAAACTGCATCTTCAGATTTGGGGGTCCAAACCTCTTCAGTGGTGTGGTGAATTGCTGGAATGACACAAAATAAATGGTTTGTGTTAGGTCATGTGGAAAATCTGCAGTCAAATGAACATTAGAAATACATTTAGGAAATAAAGCATGTTCTGAATATAGTGTTGTGTACAATGACTGTTTACCAGGGATCCTTGGGAGCCTGCCTCCATGTTCCAAAACCTATTGGCCTCATGGACTATATTTTCAGGAGTGATACCTATATGATCATAAACAGATTGCAAATAGTTTTAAGAGGGATGTTCACTTAGAAAACCCACAAAAGTTACCAGAAGGTCCTTAAAATACTCTTTCCGGCTGTATGTAATAACACAAAAAAACGTTCTGGGCTAATAATGTAAGAAATAACACACAAAAACAAAATACTACAAAGTTGCTTAGGAGCTAGAAGCAGAGGTGCCATGTCTTACAACTGGTAAAAGTAATCTTGTTGAATTACCAATAACATTCTTTGATTAGATGCTATTTGAAGGCACCTTTAATAGGTGGTAAGAGCTTACCTAGCTGGTGCTGCATCATCCACACCTTCAACTCGATCAGGCTGTGGGCATAGAAGCACTCGTCTTCCCGCACGCAGCCGTAGCGCACCTCATGCCGACAGATGTCCATCTGGTTCTGCGGACTGTACGGACGGATTTTGGAGTAGCGCACAGTGTTCTCCCTCAGAATGTGGACCAGGCACCTGGAAGCACAACAACTCATCAAGTTCACAACCCCACTGTGCAGGGCATAGAATCATGTTACAATATACACTAGTGGGCTTAATTACTAAAGGAACCAGAGCGGTAGCCACAAACCATCACTTACAAGGTAGACCGCTGCTTAATTCACTTAAAAACCTCTGCATCTCTCTCAGCATGTGTAAACAAGTGAAATGGCTTACTTCTGATCTTCAAAGGCATGTTTTGTCACGGGGTGAGAGCAAAGAGATGGGTTGTCCTTATTGGTTTTGCTGATTATTCTGGGTTTGTGATCAAAACACACCTGGAGATCAGATCAGATGCATTAGAGGGATGGACAACTCTTACAAGACACTGTACACAAAGTAGAGGTTTTAATAAAGGGCACAGCTCCCACTCATAAAACTGACGCTGAAGGTTATACCAGAGGCAGTAATATGACAGTCAACGTCAGTGTTGTATCAAGGTAATTCCACGGTAACAGAATGATGGCAAAAACAACTAACCGTAATTCTGTTACCAAACTTTTTATCTTCAAGTAAATGTTTAATTTTATTTTTTATCAGTGGAAATTGTTAAGTTGTCCTAGTGCATAGATTTGTATGGTTTAACTTTGTAATCATTGGTTTTTGTTTGGTATACTTTTAAAACAGAAATAAAATCGTAGTCTCAGCCTCATTGTTACCGTGAAATTGTATTGCTCATGAGAAGAATGAGGATAGAGGATGTGGTTACAGTCAGGTTATATCAGGGGAACTTCAAGCCAAACTTTCTCTCTATAACACAGTGGTGCTCCACTCCAGTCAGATGTCCTCAGTCCTGCTGGTTTTCATTTCTCCCTGACACTTAAAAAAATGGATTGTCTAGAGTCCACACACTATTACTCTGGGGTTATTAAAAGGCAAAACCAAGCATCCACTGCAGCACTCAAGAACCAGATTTGTGCACCCTTACTGCTCTAACACAACAATGGCAATGCAATAAGACAGACCCAGCAACTTATCAATGAAGACACCCCATTACAGGAGGAACACATCACATTTTTTTTTTTTTACATTAAAAAGCCCAACTTACTCCGCAGAGGAACATGAATATGCCGTGATGCTCCTGTAGGATCTTGGGGACAGTCAGATTGATCTTACTGGTGGGCCCAAATGGATCAAAGAGAAAGTCTCTGCAGATGAAGCCTTTGCGCTCCAGGGACCAAACATCAATCTCCTCTTGGCAATAGGCAAATGTGCAGTGACCAGGGTACCTGCACCCCTCTCCAATGGCGACATCTACAAGGTCATCGTTTTAGTTAATAATCCCCATAGGCAGCTGAACACTGGCACAGACGGACCATGAAGCACATTGGAGTAGTAGTATTGGAGTAGTAGTAGTATTATTATAGTAGTAGTATTTTCAAGGCTTACCTTTGCAGATGTAGTATGGCCCAACATACTGGGATTTTGTCGGTCTGGGTCTGATCAGCTTCCATGACTTGTCTGGTTGATTTTTTATCCTTCCAAGTAATATGTCCTTCTTGCATTTGTGCTCTTCGGTATAGAGTGTGAAATCCAACACTCCAAGCCCTAGTGATAGGATATCAACATGAGCTTTCACATACAATAATTATCATGTCCCATACCCATTTATCAACCCAGTTTCATACTCTTAGATGTCACACAATAAGCAAAACAGACTTATTCATATACACTGAACAGAAATATAAAAACGCAACATGTAAAGTGTTGGTCCCATGTTTCATGAGCTAAAATAAACCCCTGCCCAATCATGTGAAATCCATAGATCAGGGCCTAAATCATTTACTTAAATTGACTGATTTCCTTATATGAACTGTAACTCAGTAAAATCTTTGAAATTGTTGCATGTTGCGTTTATATTACATAAAGCATGTTCTTACCAGTTTTGACATAGCAGTTTGAGCATGCCTGTTTGAATTCATGAGTATCAGCCAGGGGATTTTTGGCCAGATCCACAACAGCAGGGAGGGGGGTTACATCCGGCATCCCCAGGGCCATTCCCATTGGCTTATCATGGTCGGTCAACTGGAGGGGGAACAAATATCATGATTTATTAAAAAAATAGACAAGAAAAACTAAACATATAAAACACAAGGTACTGTTGTGAAAATATCAGTGGGACATGAAGACTAGACTAGCTAGACTCACCTGCATGAATGGATGCTGACTATATCCTAGATTTGGGGGGGGGGGAGAAAAATACATCAGAGACAACATTGACAAAACGTTTATGAAAAGTAAATAACAAAAAATAGAATTTCAGTTGATTGTTTTGTCAAAATCCAAATTTGTTAGCAATTGAGATTTCACTATTCAATAAGAAGTTATTTACATTTTAGTCATTTAGCAGATGCTCTTATCCAGAGCAATTAAGGTTAAGTGCCTTGCTCTAGGGCATATGGACAGATTTTCGAAGCAGCTTACTGGTTACTGGCTCTCAAGCGCTAGGCTACGTGCCGCCCCAGATATAAGACATAAGGATAATAACAAATGTTCAACACATTCGAGAGGTATTACCGTTAAGCTGGCTGTATGCAACTCCTTGCATACCTGTCTGAGGCTCTGACATGGAGAGACTATCCAGTGAGTCCAATGGAGAAGAGACCCCGAAGGTGTCCAGACCTAAAGAGTACCCGCTGGCTTGTGGCTTGTGGTAGGGAGGAGGCAGAGTCACTGTGCACTGTGATGCCACATGCATAAAGGGGTTCATGTGAGATGGCATAAGGAAAGGACTAGACATGGAATTTGAGGGGGCACTGGTTGGAAAAGGGATAGGGCCCTTCATGGTGGGAATGACCTAGAGAGAGAACAATACACTCTACATTAGATATTGTTTTAACATGATAGTGAAAAGGCCAAATTGAAAACAAAAACTAGAATTGAATGTGCAAAAAATAAATAAATAATAAAGTTTTCCTACATTAGCAGCAATCTCCCATGAACGTACAATGGGAGATTCTGTGGGGCCGGGGCCGGGGCCAGCTTGGTCCAGCAGATCATCCAGGTCATCTCCAATAATTTCCACATCGAAGTCCGAGTGAGACTTTTGCATTGGCAAATGATAAGACTGGGTAGGGCTGGCTCTGGCACCGTTGAGCAACGTAGGCATGGGCTTGGAAATGGGCAGGGGCACCGGAACATGATTGGGCTCTGGGGTGTGAACCTCAACAGGCGATACCGAAGGGATGATGCTGAATGGGGGAGATTCAGCTTCTATTCCCTCATTCCGAGGGGGGTGCACCTTCATTGCTGCCAATGGGTCTAGGCTTGGGCGGGCTGGGTCTGGACCGTCAGTTTCCTGAGGGGGCTGATTCACTTCTACAACACAGGTGGGAATATGGAAAGTGCAAACATTATTTTTAGCAACAAGACATTCCACATTTAAAAGGTCCAATGCAGCCGTTTTTCTCTCATCAAATCATTTCTGGGTAACAACTAAGTAACTTACTGTGATTGTTTTCAATTAAAATTAGTTACACAATTTAAAAATAACTTATTCGCAAAGAGCAATTTCTCAAGTAAGATATTTTGCTAACTGTCTGAGTGGGGAGTGGAAATGGAAAAAAAGCTGTTATTGAAAGAGGTTTGGATCGCTCCCTTATGGACGGGTTGGTTGTTGATCAACAAAACTGACGCGTGCGCAACTATGGGGCAAAACAGACAGGGTTGGCTTATTTTGTCACAAAATGTTAATTGAAAACAAATACATTTGCACAATGAGCAATTGTTGTCTCAAATACACTGAACAAATATATAAAATGCAACATGTAAAGTGTTGGTCCCATGTTTCATGAGCGGAAATAAAAAAAATCCCAGAAATGTTCCATATGCACAAAACGCTTCTCACAAATTTGTTTACATCCTTGTTAGTGAGCATTTCTCCTTTACCAAGATAATCCATCCACCTGACAGGTGTGGCATATCAAGAAGCTGATTAAACAGCATGATCATTACAAAGGTGCACCTTGTGCTGGGGACAAAAGGCCACGTTGTGTCACACAACACAATGCCACAGATGTCTAAAGTTGAGGGAGTGTGCAATTGGCATGGGGGGGGGAAGTATTTCTGTCTGTGATAATGCCCTTTTGTGGGTAAAAACTCACTCATTGGCTGGGCCTGGCTCTCCAGTGGTTGGGCCTAGTGGGCCTATGCCTTCCCAGGCCCACCCATGGCTGCACCCCTGCCCAGTCACGTGAAATCCATAGATTTGGGCCCAATTTATTTATTTCAATTGACTGATTTCCTTTATATGAACAGTAACTCCGTAAAATCTTTGAAATTGTTGTACGATAGGTTTATATTTTTGTTTGCCATATCAGCATAGACATGAGTCAAAACAAGACATGGTATCAATAACAATATACAACGAGTTGAAGCGAGCTTACTACAATTCCACACACGACAGCTTCTTGTCAGTTGTTACTAGCCATCTGACCGTTCAGAATCATAACAACGCACGCCTTCCAGCCACATCAATACAGTGCATCACTTACGTGATGTCAGCCAACCCATCTATTGGTCTATTAACTAATTTAGCAAGGCAGACCAAAATTCCATCCCACCAAAACAGCCTGAAATTTCAGGCGGTCTTTTCAAACAGCTCTTACACTAAAAGGGCATTATAATGTACATAATTTCACAGTATTATTCCAACCTCATGGTTGAAATATACACGGAGTATACCAAACATTAGGAACACCTTCCCCCCCCTGTCCTTAGAACAGCCTCAATTCGTTGGGCCCATGGACTCTACAAGGTGTCGAAAGCATTCCACAGGGATGCTGGCCCATGTTGACTCCAAGGCTTCCCACAGTTGTGTCAAGTTGGCTGGTGGACCATTCTTGATACACAGGAAACTATTGAGCGTGAAAGACCCAGCAGCGGTGCAGTTCTTCACACAAACCGGTGAGCCTGGCACCCACTACCATACCTTGTTCAAAGAGTCTTAAATATTTTGTCTTTCCCATTCACCCTCTGAATGGCACACATTCACAATCGTCTCAAGGCTTAAAAACAATGGCGGCTGCTGAGGGGAGGACGGCTCATAATAATGGCTGGAACGGCGCTAATGGAATGGCATCAAACACATGGTTTCTACCATTCCACTCCAACCATTACCACAAGCCCGTCCTCCCAAATTAAGGTGCCACCAACCTCCTGTGCTTAAATCCTTCTTTAACCTGTCTCCTCCCCACCCCTTTTTAACCCCCTCCTCCCCTTTCACCTGGATTTACCTGGTCAGTCTGTCATGTAACGAGCAGTTGTTCTTAATATTTTGTATACTCAGTGTATTCAAAACACAGGGAAACCACATTTGACTGCACTGGGCCTTTAAGTAAATTACTCAAACTAAATCACAGAATCTCTTACCAATTTCTATATCTTCCACAGATGTAGATCCATGAGACTGAAACAAATAAAAAAGAACGCTCTTAAAATCTTTACTTGCTGGTACACCACGTTCATTTGGTGCAAATAATCTGTATTGTGTGCAGATTCCCACAAAGAAATGGAATTCCCTTTACCTTGTCATTGGATGCACCTGAATAGCTTAATCCAGGCAAAACATTTAAGGCAGGCTGTTGAAAGAAATGTCTCACGGTTAGATACCAAGCCACATACTGAAGTAGCCCATGTGCCATAATTCATACTCCACACAGTACACACTCACCTTACTCCTGACATAGGCTTTACGGATTTTCAATCCCAACATTTTGGCCAGGTCCTGAGTCAATCCTATGACATTGGGATCCTGAAAAAACAATCACATATTGACAATAAGGATTATGAACTTAAGACAATAAAAGGAACAATCTACAGAACTTTACCACATGGTATATTTCCTCTGCGGTCTCACCTGAGGCACTGCAAGGGAGCACTTCGCTACAGTCTCATAGGCCTCTTTATGCCTGCCCATCTCTTTCAAGGCTCTGGCTTTCCTATAAAGAGCTCTATGGTTTCCCTCATTCAATTGAAGAGCTTTCTCACAGTCTACTAGTGCTTCATCATGCAGACCCTGAAATACAATTCCCAAATTATACCACTGTTTGAACAGAAAATAAATAGAGAAATAATACATCAGTCATAAATGTAAGACAAAACACACCACTTTCTTAAACTTGACCTACCGGTACAATGTTCAAGTAAGCAGCAGCTCGATTGGCATACAGCTTTTCCAACGTTCCAGTAGGTACACTGATGTCTTCCGAATCTGCATATTCTGCTATGCTCAAGGCCTCAGTGTACATTTCTATAGATCGCATCCATTCCCCTTCATTGAACACGTCATTTCCTTCACCAAACAGATTCTTCACAAGGTCCTGAATGAACACCTGAAAAAACAAATTAAACTTCTAAATACCAAAATATGAGGTGCATTCTGAGCTTCATATGTCATGAATGTAGGTGCTGCCATTTGGCTTGATTGCATAATCACCTCATAGCGTTCCTGAGTTCCAGGATAGGGCAAAGTTGACCTAGAAACAAACAAGTTCAAACTTAGATCTCCTTTCGTTGACACTGAAAACATGAGCATATTCAAGTGTTACACCATTCAAGGACATCATGGAGTAATCTTTTCCCAAATAATACAATTTCAATATTACTCACATTGAGGCACAAGATCTAGAAATGGCTAAACAACATCTGCCTGGAACTGTACAACAAGCCAGTTACCACTATGCAAACACTTAGGCTGTCTCCTGCGAAAATTAATTGTAATTCTCTTCCCCCAAGACCATCCATTGGTGGCTGACAACAGCTCTGTAGCCTGATTTCCCTATGCGCTCAACCAATCTGCATTCCCTGGGTACACTGACTTGGACTGGGGAGTCCTGATCATACTCACTGGATGAACTGCAGCCCATTCTGAATATCCTGCCAGCGACCGCTTCGGTCCTGACACAGGATTGACATGTTCACCTGTTTCTTTAGGTCCTGGTCTCTGTCAACACAATATGTATTTAAAAAAAAGTTAGTTACCTTTCTAGTTAACATGTTTTAGGCCTACTCTGAGTATAATTCTATTATTGTCACACCCGTTTTGTCGTAGGCCTTGCATACCGTAAGAATACGTACAAACATACATTTTCATTAAGTTACTCACTCATTAACTACTCAAATAAAGACGAGACAATTCACATCATGAATTTGTATAATGTTAAACAGGTGAAAATTACTTTTCAGGCTTCACGTGCTCCTGACTCAACAAAGCATACGACAGCCTCGAAAACCCATGGCTTTAAAATTCGTCATGCTTTGAACTTCCTGTCTGTCGTCTTTACAAGCTAGTTAGTTAAAAGTAATCGGTCAATATTTCAAGATAAAAATCCAACTAGCTAAAGTGAGTCTGCTTACGACTGACGAGTCTGGCTATACAAATCTACAGTACAGTAGTTGGAAGAGTTGATCCTGGACGAACGTTATAAAGTGTACATTATCACAAGTTAGCCCCATATCGAACATTTCCTCTGTTACCCACTTACATATGTAGCTAGCTAGTTAGCGTCCAGGTCGACCAAATACCTCAACCTAGGTAGGCTAGTTCAACTAAATTAGACTAACTGATCTGGCACGAGAAAGATGTTGATATTCTAAACACAAACCGTGTGCAATGTGATTGCTAGATAGCCATGGCTATAGAGTTTACAGTTACATGCTTGTCAAAGATAACGTTCACTAGTAGAGTACCTGTACATGTTTCTACAGTAACGTTAGCTAGCTTCCTAGCAAGCTAGTTATCAATATGTCGGGCGGGAGATGCAAGAGCGCTAGCTACAGTACATGACTGTTAGCGGTGTAGCTAACAGCTAGATAGCAAACTAGCTAGTTAGCCATCTTACAAATAATGACATTTAAAATATGCTCACCCTTAAGAAATATTTAGATGTAAAAAAAAGTCCACATCTAAATGAGTACAGCTTAAGATGAACGACTTGTTCCCTGGCCAGCATCAGTGATTTCTTGAGTGTTGGGGACACGAATCATGATGTGGCCTGGTCTCTGGCATGACGTTTTTTTAATGTTTGTTAGATTCCATTCTTATTGGAGGAAACAGGGCCCCCTGTTGACCACAAATTGTGTTCTGACTTTTTACTTTAGTAAACTATGAAATTACAGTACTATGTACATGAGGTCTTGAAATGTCAACAAATAAATATAATTCATATGAATTATTAATGGAAATATAGCATGATATACAACCTTTTGACACAGTTGACTTGCTGGGCCTTTATGAACATGTTTTCTGTGAGGAATTGCCTGCAATAAGGCTGTTGACATGATAAAACAATGACCACAGCCATTCATTTATTGATCAATTAGACCCACTTCTAGTATTCTACATGGCATAAGTCCTGAACTGAAGTTCTTGGTCTTCCAGAATCTGAACAAAAGTCAACTAAAGTCCTTGGTCTTTCAGAATCTGAACAAAAGTCATTGAGCAATTGGCTTTAAGTAATACTAAATAATGGACTCTGGGGTGGTTCTAACAGAGAGGGAACTCAAACCAAGTTCAGATCAGTATTCAAGGATTAGTTTACAGCAGATTTCTCCGGGAGGAGGAGGGAATGATGCTCAGGAGATTATTCAAACCAGACTCTAAAAAAAAAATGTCCACTGCACTGAATGCCTATGTCCACCAGAGTGTAAATAAGCAGCAGTGCATGCAGACTCCCTCTTGCACACCATGCCTGCGCTTTATCGGATACTTCTACTGTTCTCTGGTAAATTGCTGCTTGAATTTCTTTACCTTTTTAACACATTTTCAGGGAATAATTAAGAGGGATTGAGAGGGAGTGAAGTAATGTTAAAGGACAATGTTATGAATGCCTTCAGGGATCTAACATGAAAGGAACTTAGATCTGTTATAGCCTGATGATTCAACTCCTTAATTTCACACAACAATGCAACTGTATCATCTTGAAATGGTTGAATCTTTTATTTCCATAATCTTGTGATATTTATATAGAGCTCATTTTATGGTTGAATTTTTACTTTAATGCATGTTTAATGATTGAACAAATCAGTACCAATGTCAATTGTCATGTCTTGTATGTTGACAACTAATATGCACATTACAAATTCATGTTAATTTGATCTGGGAAAAGAGGTTATAGAACTAGACCATAGTATAAGAGTGTAAAGGGAATTTCCAGCTGAACAAAAAGGAGAGCAGTCCCATAAAAAGTGTGAAGTTGTTTTGTATTGTGGGAAAGGGGGTTACTTTCAAAAAGCTATGGTTGTCTAAAAATATCAGTGTCAGAGAAATTGTAGTCAATCATAAACACATTTGGTTTAATACAAGTTGCAAAAAGGAGACACCCCAGCATAGAAGCATAGAAAACGTTAAACGGGCCTTCTCTGAGAAGGTACTTATATATTAATCAGACAGTATCAAACGTTCTCTAAACATCATCCTGAGAGGCTTGTACGAAGTCAAAACAAAAGACAGTGACTTTGCCAGCTGCTACAGAATCACGATGTTCATAATGTCATTGTGTCCTCAGTCCTTGTACCTTCAGTAGCGCTGGCGTCAATCACTATCAAACGATATGAGAACAATCCATAACATTCAGTGACAAGTCTAGTGACCATCAACCCGTACCCGAATGAGTGTCACAAATAGAACACTGGAAATCATGTGTCTGACAGAAAGGGAAAACTTAAACATTTGCTAAGCATTGCGTTTATTACTCTTGAATATGAACTTTATTCGTCTTAAATATTCCCCATTACAAAGAGCATCTTTCTTGGAAAATGTGAGGGACTTCTCCAGGCTTGCAATTGCAATATTAGGTCGTCACTTCATAAATAGACTTGTAATAATACAGCATGTCCATTCCGACTCTTTAAACACTTAGACATTCAGAATCATTTTCATATGAGAGACTAATCACAGAGCTACACTTCTCAATATTCACTTGATGACAGGACATATGACTAAAGAGATAGTATGAAGCAAATGGCACATACTAAGCAAGGCTGCTACATACAGACAAGTATATGTAAGTGCACATTTTGAACAAGATGTGTGTATATTTGATTGGTGTACATGTGATGCGCTGAGTTTCATGTTCTTCTTCTGTTGTTGTTGTTTTTGCAGTGGTAATAGCCTCTATGGCACTGCAGAGCCCCCCACGGACTAAGAGAGGGCTACTGGAGCTGGCAGGAGTCATCAAGTGCAGCACAGGCAGATCAGCCCTGGCTTATATGATGTATGGTTGCTACTGTGGACTGGGGGGTCAGGGCTGGCCCAGGGATAAAGCAGACTGGTGAGGCAGTTGTAATGATGTGTTATAAATATGTTATAAATATATATATTTTTTGGGGAGGGATAGTGCCATTTCATAACAAACTCCGATCATTTAAAGTACCACTGAATGAAAAACCCCTCCATTAACTTTTCAGTCTGGTAGGCCACAATAACAACCTGCATTATGCGATGCAGTTCAAACTGCAAAGTGTATCATTTTGGGTTTTCTTTTGAGGTTTTGCCCTCCTGTCAATTGGATATTTGGAAATAGACATGCACAACCAGCGCTCCCACACCCAAAATCCTAACCATAACTTCCTTCTGTCCAGTAATCACAGACATGAACTCCAACAAAACCGTTAAACTACAGAACCTCCAGCCTCCAGATCTCTCACAGGCCTGCCTACTAACAATAGTTGGGCCCATCCTCTTTCATTTCCTTTTGTTTTAAATAGAGCTGCTGTTGGTCCAAGCTACAATAATATGGAAAAACACTGTCTATGCCTTTTCAGTTAATAGTTTCTAGAAAAAGGGAATGTATTACTTATGTAGTGCATCACTGAGACAGTAAATAGTTCTTATAATGCCCTGTTTTAAGTGTTACAGTAGTGTATTTTCACCTTCATAAAGGTGCTGTCACAAACATGACTGTTGCTACGGAGATGCAGAAGTTGCTGGTTGCCAAACCAAGACAAGAAAGTATCAATGGACATGTGAAGACAGGACTGCAGAATGTGGTATGCCATCTCAGTGTTATGCACATGAATGAGACATAATGATTAAATCAAGCTGAATAAGTCTATCCCTCCCCTTACAGAGGTGTGGTCATTTAGAGAAAGAAAATACTACATGCTATGACTTTGTCATTTTTGTATAGTTTTGCTGTTGAAAATGAATGGGTCTTTTCAGTGCATGGAAAATAACAGATGTGTGATCAACAAACATCTGAGTAGTTTACAAACACTGCAGACATTATAGGGGACGGGAGTGCTAGGAGGGAATGGGCACGAAAGGAATCATTTCTCACCCACATTTTCAGGTATTTTAAGCTCCCACCATAATTGCTAATCGCAGAAGCACATAGCACAAGCAACACAGTTCAGGATGTTTACGATGTTGTTTTGAGCATCAAACATTTTATAACATTTCCTTCATATCCTCCACAGACCACTCCTTTCACATCAGCTGTCATTTAAGGAAACTACTCACCCACTTAACCCTCTTTTCATTCCAGATGATCTCAAGGACAAATGTGAGAAGATTCTTTGTAAATGTGACAGGGAGGCAGCCAAATGCTTGAGAAAGGCACCTTTCATCCGGAAATATGCTATGTGGCCAGACTTTCTCTGTGGGTGTACACTGCCAACATGTAATATCTACTGATTCAATAAATGTACACTTGTTGATTTTTACATTTGCTGTGTGTCTATTTATGTTAATAGAATATCAGAAGGATCTCCTTCACAACATTATAATGACATGTAACAGCAGTAATACTTCAGGGCATTTTGTATTGGTATCTCCTTTTTTCCATTTTTATAAAAAAGAAAAATATGCTTAAACCACTATCACAGTGTGACTATGTCATTAGATAAACAAACTGTACGATGAGGCTCTCCAAATTGAGTATAATGACCAGAAATGACAAGCGCAGGTAACAAACTAGTGTACAAAACAGAGAGAGCTCAGTAGTGGTTACATAACATCCCAGGGTTTATTCTTAGGGGGTGGAATGTTGCAGCCAAGGTGAGATCAGGTAGCCTAAGTCCTTACAATAGTGTACTTATACCTGGGTGTGTTGTGCCTTACCTTATACTCCCTGAGGTTCTGCCGAGGTCTCTTTTCCACTGCTCTAATCCTCTCAAACCAACCCAGCATGATATTTCACCTCTTAAAAGGATTCTAAAAGCATCCTGAGGTTTTCACCTGATTTACGTTTTCAACTTAATGTTTACATTGCTGGAGCTCAGTAGCCGTAAAGTATCATGTACAGCACGTGACCAACAGATGGCACTGTTGAATGTTTACTGCAAAGCTAAGATGCATGTTCATGTTACAATTTACAGCAACGATGCAAACACGTTCATACACTATTAGTAGCATACTGTATACTTACATCTAGCCTAATGCATTTCTATCTAAGGCAGACCTGGGTGCAAATACTATTTAGGGTATTTCAATTACTTACAAAAACACTTTATATATATTTTTGAAAATACAAGTAGTTGAATTGTCACGGCCGTCAACAGAAGTAGACCAAGGTGCAGCGTGGTGAGCAGACATATTCCTTTATTATATAAACGCCGACAAAAACAATAAACAATCCAAACAATCGTGAAGCTAAAGGCTATAGTGCCAACAAACAAAGACAACTTCCCACAAAGACAGGTGGGAAAAAAGGGCTACCTAAGTATGGTTCTCAATCAGAGACAACGATAGACAGCTGTTCCTGATTGAGAACCCTACCCGGCCAAAACATAGAAATACAAATAATAGAACGAAAGAACATAGAATACCCACCCCAAATCCCACCCTGACATGAATATGTGACATGAATATTGCAATGTACTTGGAAATACACTTTATTTCATGTATTTGAAAATGCTTAAATACACAGACTTGTATATTTTCGAATACAAATATTAAAATACTCCTTGCATTTGTCCCCAGGTCCATTTGGTCCTAGGGGTATTTGAAATAACTGAGGATGGCTATTTATATGATTATTCAAAAATACTTTCAAATACTTAAAATTAAAGTAGCTGATTTGGCAAAATCATTTGAAAATACTCAAATACACAGAAATGTGCATGTATTGAACCCAGGTCTGCTCCGAGGTAGATCAATGTTTTGTCTACGTTTGTGGCAGGTGACATATGACCAGCATAGGGAATGTCAAATTTGAGGCAACTGAAGTCTGTTTTATACTTTATTTGGGCATGTTTTGTCCTGCGACGCTGCATCAGAAATGAATTCCTAACTTCAAATGATTGAGAAGTTTGGAATGTTTTGGTATTTCTGTTTTTGGGCATGGCTCTTTGAAATTATTAAGACAACAATAGCCTTAAAGAGATACAATTCATTAGAAACCCAAACTCCTGTAATAAGCTGGATATATCACACAGATGCTATGACTATAAGTAGTCTGTATAGAAGTCCTGCTTTAGTCTAATCTACAGCGGTATGTGTTCGTATTCTGGGAATGTTGGGCATTCTCCTTCGGCAGTGCAGAAGTAGCTCCACAGATGCTCATGAAAGGAATCTGGCTCCCCCTCTGGGCAAAAGGAAACACAGGCTGCTTGACCTCCTTCAATACAGTCATTGGTATGATGCTTTTTCCCACGTCACTCCCACATGGCTCAACAGTGAGTTCCTTACAGAGATGGCCTCAGTTTCCAGACCTGAGTTTGAGGACATAAGGTTAGGAAGTAAATCCGTTTGTGTGTTAATGGTGTGGTGGTGGAGGATGTTCCCCCAGCTGAATGATTTCCTTGTTTCGTAATCTGCTGTAGGTAGTGTCAGCGAGTACTCAGCACCAGTAGGTGGTGTCATACACATAGTTAACTAGACCTGAGACCAGATGGAGAAGGGACAAGACAACACAGATGTTTATTGTGTCTGAATCATATTTCAATTCAATTGATAAGAAATAAATAGTTGTACTTTAGTTTGGCTGAACATTGTGTCTACTGTTGTACCTCATGTAATGCACAAGGACCCAAAATGAATTCAAATAGTTTTCCAATAAGTGTGAGCAGTAGGGTCAAGAGATAATTATTATGTCTGACTCCTATTTTGAACCCAAACTATATTGCACATAAATTCCTTCCCACTTATATGGCCCGACGATGATCTCTGTTGCTATATACTGTATGACACTACTGACCAGTAAACTCAGAAGTACAGCAGTCTTCATCATGTGAACTAATGTAAACAACCATATTAGTGTAATCTGATTACTTCAGTAAGTGCATCCACTTTTCACAGAGCACAGTGAAGTAGCTAAGTCTCCGTGTCCCATTTTCTAGCTCACACTGGACACTCCCCATACGGAAAAAAAGAACATTTAAAATATATTTTGTAGCTACATTTTGTGGGATGTATGTGAAATATTTGAAATTGGCCCCCCAAAATATTTCATAACTTTTAAATACATTCCAACATATAATACGGAATGTATAAATATATTGTATATATAAACATTTGCTTCACAATATATGTTAAATGCATCAGAAAATGTATTTAATATATTTCAAAATACATTCTGAAATACATTAAAGAGTGTATTTATTGATGTACTTAATGTATTTATTTATGTATTTGGAAATGTTTTGTAAAATATATTCCAACATGCATTTAAATGTATTTGTAAGAAATACATTCTTAAATTAAAATCTATGGCAAATATAAAAAAATTGCCAAATCATATTGTAACAAAATGGTGAGTGTCTTAACAATGAAACTTTAGTAGGCTCTTTAGTATCACATGCACTTTTGTCAGTGTCATTAAGACTGTAGAACTAGCACTGTACAAGCTTAACCGTTCTTCTTCTTTGGTATTATGGCGGTCAGCAAACAAATGTTATAGGTGCATGCTGCCACCAACCGTATCGGCTCTAAATAAGCCTACTAATCTGTAGTATAAATTCATTACACATTGTGAAAAAATTGCCCTGTCAACTAACCCTACACCCATTAAAACCTCATCACTATTCCACTACTTTGGCCCTATCTGATCCTACACCAAGCCAGCAGCCTAGAAGGACAGGACCCTATCATTCAAAACACCTTGTAACTCTTTTGCAGACACTAAACATTACTCCTGCACACTTCTCACATCTAGGAATCTCCCTCATACTCACAGCTGCCACATGACCATAACTTGACTTTATCTGGTAAAAACTCTGCATCAAAACTCAGTAGTACAGAGAGTGTCTTCTCTCTTTCACCACACTCTCCGCCGGGTCTGCATCGCACCAAAAGGAGGGCGTCACAGACACCGGGAATCTTCAACTTCAGTTGGCCCTCCTCAACACTTAACGCCACTCCAGTTATCACTCCTTTCAACAGCGCCATCCACCAGAGAGGAAAGCAAGTCACAGTTCTTGTCCTTCTGGATGGCAGAAATGCAAAAAATCAACATAATTCCACTTCGAGTCACTTTCACCGACCCAACATTCTCCAACCTCTTCTCCACTCAACCCAACAACACATATGGATCAGCCAGAAGGCAAGGACACATTCTCTTCAAAACTCTCACTTCCACTTAGCAAAAAAAGTATTTATCCTCATCTGACGAGGCTCAAACTTGGCGGTCTTCCCGACACCTGCCACCACAGTTAATTCATCCTCAGTCTCGTCATGTTCAATTTCCTTCTCCAGCACTCTATATTTACTCGTAATATGTTCCATATCATTCCTTTTTTCCCTACCCACCTCAATGGGTTCCCCTGACTCCATCCCCAAGTCTGACAACCATTCAGGTGTACCCACCATCTTGCGACTCCACAGCAGCTTAACCTTTACAGAACGCAACTTAACACATTAACTGGCATGACAAACCGTCTCATGGAAGACTACACTCCCAAAAAGCGAAGCCTCCAAGTCTTTTAATAGGCTGTCGCCAATTATTGTACTTGACACATACCAAAAGCATACCAAAAGCACTAAGAAACATTTAAATGACAACATAAATGACTACACACATGATACATTATTGATCATGTAGTGACCGTGTGTGACAAATAAACAAACAAACTTAACGATAGCATTGCAACCAACATCCAACTTAACATGTATTGGGTAGCTTTTGCATTCAATTGGACCTCCCTGTTGCACACAACAAGCTTCCATTCCCCCTGTCATGGCGGATTTAACTAGTAATTACCAATGATTTATAGATACACTAGATGACTAATAGGGGCCACCGTGTCTCCATATAGGCAGTCCCCCACCGTTGTAAAAAATATTGACGAGTGCATTGCAACCAACTTCCAACTGGCAGAACTTAACGTGTACTGGGTCGTTCGAGGAAATGAGTGACTTTTAAATGCATTTCATATGTTAAGTTGAAATGATGCAGCAATATTGCATTTTAAAAGGCTGGTATATGAAATGAAGTGCCCTTTAATATTGGTCACATGGAGAATTCAATAAATCAGATTTTCAATATGAATTAAGACTTGCTAAAGTGCAAATATTCAGCATTTTGACAAATATTCCCCTGTGCACCCTCTGTGACATCTAGTAACATTTTAACCCACCAACCCCAGAAAATACATAAACATGACATAATACAGAACAGTAATAGACTAATCAAATGTTGTTGGTCACATACACATGGTTAGCAGATGTTAATGTGAGCGTAGCGAAATGCTTGTGCTTTTAGTTCCGACCGTGCAGTAATATCTAACAAGTAATCTAACAATTTCACAACAACTACCTTATACACACAAGTGTAAAGGAAGGAATAAGAATATGTACATATAAATATATGGATGAGTGATGGCCGTGCGGCATAGGCAAGATGCAGTAGATGGTATAGAGTACAGTATATACATATGAGATGAGTAATGTAGGGTATGTAAACATTATATAAAGTGGCATTGTTTAAAGTGACTAGTGATACATTTATTACATCCCATTTTTTATTATTAAAGTGGCTAGAGATTTGAGTCAGTATGTTGGCAGCAGCCACTCAATGTTAGTGATGGCTGTTTTAACAGTCTGATGGCCTTGATAGAAGCTGTTTTTCAGTCTCTCGGTCCCAACTTTGATGCACCTGTTGACCGCGCCTTCTGGATGATAGCGGGGTGAACAGGCAGTGGCTCGGGTGGTTGTTGTCCTTGATGATCTTTTTGGCCTTCCTGTGACATAGGGCGGTGTATGTGTCCTGGAGGGCAGGTAGTTTGCCCCCGGTGATGCGTTGTGCAGACCTCACTTCCCTCTGGAGAGCCTTATGGTTGTGGGCAGAGCAGTATCAGGCGGAGATACAGCCCGACAAGATGCTCTCGATTGTGCATCTGTAAAAGTTTGTGAATGACAAGCCACATTTCTTCAGCCTCCTGAGGTTGAAGAGGCGCTGTTGCGCCTTCTTCACCATGCTGTCTGTGTGGGTGGACCATTTCAGTTTGTCCGTGATGTGTACGCCGAGAAACTTAAAACTTTCCACCTTCTCCACTACTGTCCCGTCGATATGGATGGGGGGTGCTCCCTCTGCTGTTTCCTGAAGTCCACGATCATCTCCTTTGTTTAGTTGACATTGAGTGTGAGGTTATTTTCCTGACACCACACTCCGAGTGCCCTCACCTCCTCCCTGTAGGCCGTCTCGTCGTTGTTGGTAGTCAAACCTACCACTGTTGTGTCGTCTGCAAACTTGATGATTGAGTTGGAGGCGTGCATGGCCACGCAGTCATGGGTGAACAGGGAGTACAGGAGAGGGCTGCGAACGCACCCTTGTGGGGCCCCAGTGTTGAGGATCAGCGAGGTGGAGATGTTGTTTCCTACCTTCACCACCTGGGGGCGGCCCGTCAGAAAGTCCAGGATCCAGTTACACAGGGTGGGGTCGAGACACAGGGTCTCGAGCTTAATGACGAGTTTGGAGGGTACTATGGTGTTCAATGCTGAGCTGTAATCGATGAACAGCATTCTTACATAGGTATTCCTCTTGTCCAGATGGGTTAGGTTGGGAAGGTTTTAATAGTCACCGTGGGTACAACATCACCGATGCACTTGCTAATAAACTCTCTCACCGAATCAGCGTATACATCAATGTTGTTGTCTGAGGCTATCAGCTCAAGGACAGAACTACATACATAATATGGTGAAACTATTTATTTTTAAAATATTTATTTCACAAGTCAAAAGTCAAATCATAGTGTAAAAGCAGGTGGACTGGTTCTACTCTTTTTGGCCATTTTATGTTTTTTTATCGTGAAAAACTGAGCGGGTCGAGCATAACACGTCAACCCTGCTCTACCCATAACTAGACGGGCTAGAAATGTTTTAACAATTTAACAATTTTTGTGATTTTTTGCATTCAATTGGACCTCCCTGTTGCACAAAACAAGCTTCCATTCCCCTGTGACAATGGGGACTCATGGTTGATTTAACTAGTAATTATCAATAATTTATATTCAGTGCCTTCAGAAAGTGCCTGTTGTTAAAATCAATTAAATGTAGTTTTATTTTGTCATTGGCCAACACACAGTACTCCATAATGTGGAATTATGTTTTATCGGAATTTTTACAAATGAATTAAAGCTGAAGAGCTGAAATGTATTCAGTCAATAAGTATTCAATTCCTTTGTTATGGCAAGCCTAAATAAGCTCAGGAGTGAAAATGTGCTCAACAAGTCATATACTAAGTTGCATGGACTCACTCTGTGTACAATAAGAGTGTTTAATATGATTTTTGAAGGACTACCTCATCTCTGTACCGACACATACAATCATCTGTAAGATCCCTCAGTCGAGCAATGAATTTCAAACACAGATTCAACCACAAACCCCATTGACGTTTTCAAATGCCTCGCAAAGAAGGGCACCTATTGAATATATTGAATATCCCTTTGAGCGTGGGGGAAGTTATTAATTACACTTTGGTGGGTGTATCAGTACACCCAGTCACTATACAAAGGTACAGGCGTCCTTCCTAACTAAGGTTACCGGAGAGGAAGGAAACTGCTCAGGGATTTCACCATGAGGCCAATGGTGACTTTAAAACAGTTACAGAGTTTAATGGCTGTGATAGGAGAAAACTGAGGATGGATCAAAAGCATTGTAGTTACTCCACAATAATAACCTAATTGAAAGAGTGAAAAGAAGGAAGCCTGTACAAAAACAAAAAATATCCCAAAACATGCATCCTGTTTGCAACAAGGCACTAAGGTAATACTGGAAAACCAACTTTGTGTCCCAAATACAGTGTTCTCGTTTGGGCAAATCCAATACAACACATTACAGAGTACCACTCTCCATATTTTCAAGCATAGTGGTGACTGCATCATGTTATGGGTATGCTTGTAATGGTTAATTACTGAGGAATTTTTCAGGATAAAACATTTACTGAATGGAGCTAAGCACTGGCAAAATCATAGAGGAAAACCTGCTTCAGTCTGCTTTCCACCAGACACTGGGAGATTAATTCACCTTTCAGCAGGACAATAACCTAAAACATAAGGCCAAATATACACTGGAGTTGCTTACCAAGATAGTGAATGTTCTGAGTTACAGGTTTGACTTAAATCTGCTTGAACATCTATGGCAAGACTTGCAAATGGTTGTTTAGCAATGCTCAAAAACCAATTTGACAGCGTGTGAAGTATTTAGAAAACAATAACGGGCAAATGTTGCACAATCCTGGTGTGGAAAGCTCTTAGAGACTTACCCAGAAAGACTCACAGCTGTATTCACTGCCAAATGTGATTCTAAAATGTGTTGTCTCAGGGGGTTGAATACTTATCTAATCAAGACATATTCATATTTTATTTTTCATTTAAAAAAAGTATTTTGTGTATATCAGTGACACAAAATGCCAATTAAATACATTTTTATCCCACTTTGTTACACAACAAAATGTGGAAAAAGTCAAGGGGTGTGAATACTTTTTGAAGGCACTGTATACACTAGGTGACTGATAGAGGGAGCTGTGTTGAAGCCAGTGTGTCTCGATTTTGCAGCTCCCCCACCATTGTAGAAAATATTTAAGAAACTATAGAAATGCATGTATTAATGTCTACATTCAGGTTTGCCGCATTTATTATATTACAGACAACTTGATGCATAGTTTTACAGTGTACTATGTGAGCTAAACATACAAATAAAAAATACAAATATATAAAAACATTTTCCTTAAAGTATAATTTACAGATGACTAATGTTACTGTCCCCACGACAACATCAAAAATACTTAAATACATGTTATTTTGTCCGAAATACTATAGAATTACATTAATTAATATGGAGGACTGCTCCGACAAGCCAATATGGCCGACTGGTGGCTTCAAAGCCTCTCAATGGCCAATACATAGCTTCAACAATCCAGGGTTTATATACAGTGGGGAGAACAAGTATTTGATACACTGCCGATTTTGCAGGTTTTCCTACTTACAAAGCATGTAGAGGTCTGTAATTTTTATCATAGGTACACTTCAACTATGAGAGACGGAATCTAAAACAAAAATCCAGAAAATCACATTGTATGATTTTTAAGTAATTAATTTGCATTTTATTGCATGACATAAGTATTTGATACATCAGAAAAGCAGAACTTAATATTTGGTACAGAAACCTTTGTTTGCAATTACAGAGATCATACATTTCCTGTAGTTCTTGACTAGGTTTGCACACACTGCAGCAGGGATTTTGGCCCACTCCTCCCTACAGATCTTCTCCAGATCCTTCAGGTTTCGGGGCTGTCGCTGGGCAATACGGACTTTCAGCTCCCTCCAAAGATTTTCTATTGGGTTCAGGTCTGGAGACTGGCTAGGCCACTCCAGGACCTTGAGATGCTTCTTACGGAGCCACTCCTTAGTTGCCATGGCTGTGTGCTTCGTGTCGTTGTCATGCTGGAAGACCCAGCCACGACCCATCTTCAATGCTCTTACTGAGGGAAGGAGGTTGTTGGCCAAGATCTCGCGATACATGGCCCCATCCATCCTCCCCTCAATACGGTGCAGTCGTCCTGTCCCCTTTGCAGAAAAGCATCCCCAAAGAATGATGTTTCCACCTCCATGCTTCACGGTTGGGATGGTGTTCTTGGGGTTGTACTCATACTTCTTCTTCCTCCAAACACGGCGAGTGGAGTTAGACCAAAAAGCTCTATTTTTGTCTCATCAGACCACATGACCTTCTCCCATTCCTCCTCTGGATCATCCAGATGGTCATTGGCAAACTTCAGACAGGCCTGGACATGCACTGGCTTAAGCAGGGGGACCTTGCGTGCGCTGCAGGATTTTAATCCATGACGGCGTAGTGTGTTACTAATGGTTTTCTTTGAGACTGTGGTCCCAGCTCTCTTCAGGTCATTGACCAGGTCCTGCCGTGTAGTTCTGGGCTGATGCCTCACCTTCCTCATGATCATTGATGCCCCACGAGGTGAAATCTTGCATGGAGCCCCAGACCGAGGGTGATTGACCGTCATCTTGAACTTCTTCCATTTTCTAATAATTGCGCCAACAGTTGTTTCCTTCTCACCAAGCTGCTTGCCTATTGTCCTGTAGCCCATCCCAGCCTTGTGCAGGTCTACAATTTTATCCCTGATGTCCTTACACAGCTCTCTGGTCTTGGCCATTGTGGAGAGGTTGGAATCTGTTTGATTGTGTGTGGACAGGTGTCTTTTATACAGGTAACGAGTTCAAACAGGTGCAGTTAATACAGGTAATGAGTGGAGAACAGGAGGGCTTCTTAAAGAAAAACTAACAGGTCTGTGAGAGCCGGAATTCTTACTGGTTGGTAGGTGATCAAATACTTATGTCATGCAATTAAATGCAAATTAATTATTTAAAAATCATACAATGTGATTTTCTGGATTTTTGTTTTAGATTCCGTCTCTCATAGTTGAAGTGTACCTATGATAAAAATTACAGACCTCTACATGCTTTGTAAGTAGGAAAACCTGCAAAATCGGCAGTGTATCAAATACTTGTTCTCCCCACTGTACATCATTGGTAATTACCAGTTGAAGGGCTGTTCAAGTGGATTTTTCCCAGATGTGGTAAATTCCCACTTCCCACTTGGCTACGAACGCACCATAACACCGCTAACCAACCACTGCAGAGCTGTATAATAATTCATTGGAAGCACAAGACATAGATCTACATTTTGACATATTGTGGAGCGTTGTAAAATGTATTTTGTTTTGTTTAAATCACTAAAAACTTTTTAAAAAACGACACAAAAACAACTCGATTTTTAAATTATTTAATTAAGCTGAAGAGAGGCACTTACTATATATTTTTTGGTGGGAGATAAGAAAATATGTTTTTTATGAAGTTGAACATGTGCTCTTATGAAAGAATGTTAAAATTCGGTGAAGTCCTACGTTTCTTTTTACTCACCATCACAATTTAAATGATATGACTGCCAACGTTTTGGCTTGGAGGCCCCAAAATATTATCTCCATTGATCATTATGTAAAGAGTAATTTAAGAAGCCGAATTAGGAACCACTTTGGCATATTGTCAGGCATTACATGTATTTGAGCAAATATGCAAATGTATCTATATGCATTAGAAATACATACATTTTAAATATATTAAAATGTATTTGTTTCCCGGTATGGGTCATCATGTAAAGCCCCTTGCAGCCTGCAGACAGTGTGGCCAGTGGTGAGTTGGCCTGAAATGGGAGTGGATGCTTCTGCACAGTGGCCAGATAGAGCTGAGGACTGGGAGAAACAAGAATCTAGGGCATGGCCCAAACAACACTCACTCAATTGTGTCCAGCCCTTCACTGGGTAATGAGCGATGAAGTTATGGAAGTCATATGCTGTGGTCGTCACATGGCAAGGCAGGAGGAGAGAGGGTGCTTTTAATTCCTCATTTTCATGTTGGCCTGTTAACTTCCTTTCAAAAGCTCCTCACTTTCATTTGACTAAGAGGACATAATGTGGTGCGTCATTTACATAATTTAACTCCTCTATTCTTTTGCCTTGCAACCCAAATGCTGAGTTTACTCTACTCCTCCAATTTCTCCATTACATTACACAATATGTATATTCATATTACACACAATATGTCAAATAACAGTATTAGCTATAAGATTTTTCTTACCTGTAATTCAAGGTGGCACTGGTTCGTAAGATATTTTAACAAGACACGAGCAAGTATGAGGAACCACAGTAGTTAAAATCTACTGGATTTTTTGAGAGAGGGCTGCTGCTGTGTGGGCCTCCTGTTTTACCATTTCCCACCTCACAGGCCATGCCAAGAAAAAAGCCTCTGACTGCCAAGGAGTTCATTTCTTGGAGCGGAGCAGCCCTTTGTGGGATATGTGGTGTTGCATCACAACACCTATTGTCACATGACCAAAGACAGGCTGAACTGGAAAACATTTCTCATGTGCTTCAATATTTTGAATATTACTGTAGCTGTTTGGCAGGCTCTGCTGTTTCTCATAAAAGTGAACACAACAAGGTTTCACCATCTTGAAAAGCTGTTTACATATGACATTTTTCAAATTGGCTAATACATGATACTCTAATGTTCCCTATACCCATCATGAGGTTGCTAAAACCTAGCCTGTGAATGAAAGTTTACAACATATGTGCACAGGTCGAGAGAAAAATATTAGTAATCAAGGTGACAGGCAGTGACACATTGCACCCTCTTGCCTGCATCTAGGTGATCTAGGGTGTAATCATTAGTCCAACAGTTGCGAACAAGAGTTTCTATTGGACACATTCAGGTATGTTTATCCCTGTTTGGTTCCGTTTGCTTCAGTTTAAGAAACGTTTTTCGACATAATGAATACACCCCTGATCACACGCAAACACAGTTCACTTTCATAGCAGCCACATTCAAACAGCATGATCACAAAAATTCCTTCTCTCATCTATGCGCTCTCCTCTCACCCTTTCCCTTCGCTGGACTTCAGTGCACAACAAATCAGCTGTCTGTGACCAGGCAAAAAAACCTTTCCAAGCCAAACTTTCATATCATAACCGCTGACCACTACACACACCCTACATCTTTAGCTGGTAAAAAAATAATAAAATGAAAGCTTACCTTCACTTGGAAGAGTTCCAGTGTTGGATAGCCAGCTAGCTAACATAGCATCCCTCTTTGTCAATGTACCCAGTGGAAGACAGGAACTCGATATCCTCAGGCTACACCATGGTGCTGCCCTACAGAGTGCTGTTGAGGCTACTGTAGACCTTCATTGCAAAACAGTGTGTTTTAATAAATGATTTGGTGACATGAATATATTTAGTATAGTTTTATCTAAAAACAACAACTTTTTTAGTGTTTCACTATTTTTATTTTTAAGGATAGTCCTCCCCTTCCTCCTTTGAGGAGACTCCACTCATGTAGACATGAAGAGGAGCAGCTGTGATCATTAATGCTACCATCACCCAATAAACCTACCACTCAGGTCCACTCAGCCTGCTGAGTCACCATGTTGACCATCATTCACATGGCAATTTACAGGCTTATAATCAACCGATGACTGGAGTGTGTGTAATCTGATAATGAAGTTAGAGGGATCTGTCTCCTCTCTTTCATGACTTGGAGAGGAAGGACTTTTATCTTCACTTCTTTGGTGAGAAAAGACCAAGGGGAATGTGTGATTATTCACAAGGAAAGTGTCCTGACTTGCAGCAGAAGAAGGTGAAAATGCTTTGCAGCAACTGAGGGTTTTGCTATGTGCAGTGAAACATGTCTCAACCTGTCTTGTGGGATATAACTTTAGCTAAATAGGAGAGAAATGTAAGTTATTTTGATTAATTGAGGTTGGGTTGGAAGAGTATTTCTCATTAAAATACAGAGGGATGGAGCCATGCAATTCTGCTCAGTATAACCTGTATATGGATGCACCCATTATTTTAGAGGGTTCACAAAGTATGTGATGATGGAGGGGGGGGATTGGGTCCCTATCTAGCTGGCTAGCTAAAGCAGAGCTATAGCTAGTATTACAGAAAAAATAAATGTTTTATGTATTCATCAAGAAGGAATCAATAGCCTACATAGCTTGATCAAACTCATTTACCAACATACCTCCTGCAAGTCCTGCTCATCACCAGCAGCTAAAATCGAATCAAACGCTGTGTGTCAATCAACACTCTATCTCCTCCTTCACTGGCGATACTGTCTGCACGCACTAGAGTATCGAGCATCCTGCCTAGCATATCTTTGCTCATGATGCACCTTGGAAGGAACCACTTACTAGGGGGGATGTAGGGGTACTCTTTGCCTGGTCCAGTCAGTGTGCTCGCTTTGCAAAATACCGCTGACAGGTATTTTAAGAACTAATTCATGCATAATAATAAAATGTTTAGTAATTATTTGAACAAAAACAGGACAAATATGAGGTGCCCTTGTGGCCCCTATGGCCATGACACCTCTATGTGGATATAGCATCCTATTTTTATCAGGTGTTCACCATGAGAATGCATTTTGGCTCTATTTTATTGCACTTTTAACAAGAGACATTATAGACGCAAACATAGATGGCCCAAATAGATTCTGCCAAACAAGAGGCCATACAACAAAGTTGTCCCCGTCCTCTACTCGTCTCATAATAGACATTCATTAATTTGGTTTGGCTGCAAAAGGCCTGCATGTGCTTCTGGTTAGAGGCTGTGCTGCACTGCATTAATCAGCAGAGGAGGCGTGGTTCAGCTCAGCCCGACCTATCTCCCCATCCCTCTTCCTTGACCCCATGACTTATGAAAATTAGAAGTATGGTTCTGTGTGGACTAGCAATGATCTTCTCTCAGTCAGGAAATACTAAAACAAAGAATGCAGACTGCTAGGTCGCCACACAATTATCCCATAACAGAAAAAGAGGGAGCGAGAGAAAAAAAACATTTGGCCATGGATCATGAAATGTCCCACTGGGCACAGATGTCAATTCAAATCAAATCAAATCAAATTGTATTGGTCACATACACATATTCAGCAGATGTTATTGTGGGTGTAGTAAAATGCTTGTGTTTCTAGCTCCAACAGTGCAGTAATATCTAACAATTCACAATAATACACACAAATCTAAATTAAAAGAATGGAGTTAAGAAATGTATAAATATTAAGACAAGCAATGTCGGAGTGGCATTGACTAAAATACAGTAGAATAGAATACAGTATATACATATGAAATGAGTAAAGCAGTATGCAAACATTATTAAAGTGACTAGTGTTCCATTATTAAAGTGACCAGTGATTCCATGTCTATGTATATAGGGCAGCAGCCTTTAAGGTGCAGGGTTGAGTAACTGGGTGGTAGCCAGCTAGTGATGGCTATTTAACAGTCTGATGGCCTTGAGATAGAAGCTGTTTTTTAGTCTCTCGGTCCCAGCTTTGATGCACCTGTACTGACCTTGCCTTCTGGATGGTAGCGGGGTGAACAGAACATGGCTCGGGTGTCCTTGATGATCGGGTGTCCATGCTCAGCCCCCTCTTGTACTCCCTGTTCACCCACGACTGCGTGGTCATGCACGCCTCCAACTCAATCATCAAGTTTGCAGACGACACCACAGTAGTGGGCTTGATTACCAACAACGACGAGAAAGCCTACAGGGAGGAGGTGAGGGCACTTGGAGTGTGGTGTCAGGAAACCAATCTCTCATTCAACATCAACAAAACAAAGGAGATGATCGCAGACTTCAGGAAACAGCAGAGGGAGCACCCCCCTATCCACATCAAAGGGACAGCAGAGGAGAAGGTGGAAAGTTTAAAGTTCCTTGGCGTACACGTCACAGACAAACTGAAATGGTCCACCCACACAGACAGTGCGGTGTGCAACAGCGCCTCTTCAACCTCAGGAGGCTGAAGAAATTTGGCTTGGCACCTAAAAACCTGACAAACTTTTACAGATGCACAATCGAGAGCATCCTGTCGGGCTGTATCTCCGCCTGGTACGGCAACTGCACCGCCCTCATCCACAAGGCTCTCCAGAGGGTGGTGCGGTCTGCACAACGCATCACTGGGGGCAAACTACCTGCACTCCATGACACCTACAGAACCCGATGTCACAGGAAGGCCAAAAATACATTCAAAGGACAACAACCACCCGAGCCACTGCCGGTTCACACTTCTACCATCCAGATGGCGAGGTCAATACAGGTGTGTCAAAACTGGGACCGAGAGACAGAAAAACAGCTTCCATCTCAAGGCCATCAGACTGCTAAACAGCAATCACTAACTCAAAGAGGCTGCTGGCCACTTTAATAAATGGGTCACTAGTCACTTTAAACAACGCACCTTTAAATAATGTCACAGATTTTTTAACATATCTTACACTACTCATATATTATGTATATACTGTATTTTATACCATCTATTGCACCTTGCCTATGCCGCTCATCCATATATTTTTATGTACATATTCTCATTCACCCCTTTAGATTTGTGTTTATTATGTAGTTGTTGGGGAATTGTTAGATTACTTGTTAGATATTATTGCACTGTCGGAACTAGAAGCACAAGCATTTCGCTACACTCGCATTAACATCTGCTAACCATGTGTATGTGACCAATAAAACTTGATTTGATGATTTGATTTGATATTTTTGGCCTTCCGTGACATCGGGCGCTGTAGGTGTCCTGGAGGGCAGGCGGTGTGCCCCCGGTGTGCCCCCGGTGATGTGTTGGGCAGACCACACCACCCTCTGGAGAGCCCTGCGGTTGCGGGCAGTGCAGCTGCCGTACCAGGCGGAGATACAGCCCGACAGGATGCTCTCAATTGTGCATCTGTAAAAGTTTGTGAGGGTCTTAGGGGCCATGCCAAATTTCTTCCACCTCCTGAGGTTGAAGAGACGCTGTTGCGCTTTCTTCACCACACTGTCTGTGTGGGTGGACGATTTCAGATCGTCGGTGATGTGTACACAGAGGAATTTGAAGCTTTCAATTCAACGTCTATTCCACGTTGATTCAAAGTAATTTCATTGAAATGACGTGGAAACAGCGTTGATTCAACCAGTGTGTGCCCAGTGGAGTAGGTCTTGCACGATATTCTATGTAAGTTGTGCCAGTCAGCATTTTAAATCCTATTTGATCTTTTCAACTGGGAGGATAGAACGCACTCCATTTGGTTTTATATTCAACTTACAGTAACATTTCCCTTAGACAAATGGCCTCTCAAAGGCAAGAAACATGATCAGTTGCAATGATGGATTGAACAAAGGGAGTCTTTCATACTATTTGTCACCATTTGATGTAAGAAAAAAGTCAAATAAGCACCATTGTGCAGAATGGAGCATGTCTGTCATGTGAAAATGGAGCATGTCTGTCATGTGAATAGTCCTCATTTTTCAGAACCCTGTCAATACAGCATCCTTGAAACACTGTCAAGGGGTTTGTTGACATTCTGCCAGAGGCCCGAAGCATAGAGACATATTACCTGCCTCTTTTCCACAATGTTCCGACTACGGTGGACTCATAATAGCTGGCAGTGCAGCTTGTCATTGACCTACAACAACATGGCTACATCCCAAAGTCATAACCCAACCAGCCAAAATATCTCTGAGTGATTTCTTAACCACTGAATCAACAGGAGGATCTAATTTTGCCTCTGTGTTTTTACCTGCCTATTTAAAGACAATAACAACACCACCTGCATTTATTTTCTGGCATCTTTGCCTAATGTAGATATATCTTTAGGTGCCGTACATGTCCGTTGTGGTTGTTAATTAAGCTGTTCCTCCTGGGTCTGCATGCTAGAGAGCACTGGGCCAGAATGCAGTAACCAGGGCCTGCTACGGATTCATTTGGGGGCTTCTCTCCAAGGCCTGGCAGTCATATGAGGAAGCTGAGCTCTACTGCACAGAGCTGGTCTCCAGGGATGTCTGTCAAGGATTATGGATTTAACAAGAATCATAGATTCAGTTCATGTAAATCCTACTTATTGCTCAGTGAGGAAAGTGTGCTATGCTGTGAATTGGAACTTTTTAAACGCCCCCCCCCCACAGTTTTGTTTGGGGATTGTACATGCACCTAGATTTTCAATAGCCGTGTCCAATTGTGTGGTTTGTCCATGCACTTGAGTGTGGTTAAAAGCCGTGCTTAGCAGCATGACAGTGAAAAAAACAGTGCACATTCCCATATGTCTAGCAATTGGACCACTTTTGATGACCCTCCTGGGTGTTCACATAGGTCACAGAACAACAACGTTCAAGTATGGTTTATAGATGTGATTACTACAATGAATGTTGTCCAAATATGCTCAATGCTAAACACATTTTGCCTTCACAAAGAAATCTCAGAAAACGAGACATGTGCCATGAGTCATATGATCCGCACCCCCTAAAGGCATATTCAGTGGTGTAAAGTACTTAAGTAAAGTCGTTTTTTGGGGTATCTGTACTTCACTTTACTATTTATATTTTTTGACAACTTTTACTTTTACTCCACTACATTCCAGAAGAAAATGATGTACTTCTTACTCCATACATTTTCCCTGACGCCCAGAAGTACTCGTTACATTTTGAATGCTTAGCAGGACTGAAAATGGTCCAATTCACACACTTATCAAGAAAAGTGGTCATCCCTACTGCCTCTGATTTGGCGGACTCACTAAACACAAATGTAAATGATGTCTAAGTGTTGGAGTGTGACCCTATACGTAAATAAATAAAAAACATGAACATTGTGCTGTCTGGTTTGCTTAATCTATGTAATTTTCTATTATTCATACTTTTACTTTTACTTTTGATACTTGTATTCAAAGTGTATTTGAAAACCAAATACTTTTAGACTTTTACTCAAGTAGTATTTTACTGGGTGACTTTCACTTTTATTTGAGTCTTTTATATTAAGGTATCTTTACTTTTACTCAAGTATGAGAATTTTGTACTTTTTCCAACACTGGGCATATAATAATTTCTCGTGATTCAAATGGGACCTCGGCACGGTAGTTACACAAATGTATATTGTTACGAACCCAATATCTAGCCTATTAATATTGTTTCACTTGCTTTGTCTAGGGGTTCTAGGCCTAGTTACATGGTCTGTTACCTGAATCAATGTGTGCATTTATGTGAGAAATCAGCGTCTGATGACAGTGTTGGATGCACATGTGCCCAGGAGACAACTACTTACCGAGTTAAGGGCCAGCTCCATCTTGACGTATTGGATGGACATATATGAATTTTGTTTAAGTGAGAGCGACAACTTGGTAATATTTGTCTGGACACATTTCTATTGTCATTATTACATTGTCATACCAAGAGAGCACAGCCTACAATCATTAGTCTTACTGTGTTAATCATGTTTGGTGTCTGATTCGAGCATAAGAATCAAGAGAATCCTCTAAATTCCTTCCCATTTAGCTTCAAATGCATCACGATGTCCTCTGTTCGCCGGTTCTACTGAAGCTCTAAATATAACTGCTGAGGCAGAAAGGGTAAATGTATCCCCCTCGCTGTGTGAGGGTGGCTTGTCATGTGAGATTTTTCAATATACTTTACCCAGCAGAGTTCCCCTGCAAGGTCTCTGTGTGTGTCCCTCTCTGTCTAACTAGTCCTGCTTCAAAATGGGACTTCAACAGTGCTCATCGTGAATGACAAAGGAATCTGACATCAGCAACTGTAGAGCACTCAATATGGCCTTATCTACAATAGGATTAGATGTGGGTGCGAGTCTTGGCTGTAAGGATTTCATACCGTGCCTATTGCTTCACACGTGTCTTGATGTTTTGGACAAGGAAATATATATTTTTCCTGACTAACATTGTTATAAAGCATTCCCGAATGGAACAATTCCAAACCTTTATTATCATCAGAATGTGTAACACTTACATTGTAACAAGTGTTGTTTTGACATTGTTCTTACGCTGTATTTAGGGTCAGGATTACTGTAATTACAGTAATTACAATACTTGTTGTATTACTTACAAGTAAGATCAGCATCTGATGTATGCTGAAGGACTGACACTAAATGTGTCATCCCATCTTGTGGTCCTGTTCAAGTATTATGTGCATTGACAAGAAAAGGCACATTTCATCTTGCTATGCCACCTGGTATTTTGTTTAAAAGCTGTGTGTGTGTGTGTGTGTGTGTGTGTGTGTGTGTGTGTGTGTGTGTGTGTGTGTGTGTGTGTGTGTGTGTGTGTGTGTGTGTGTGTGTGTGTGTGTGTGTGTGTGTGTGTGTGTGTGTGTGTGTGCGTGCTCTTGGCCTGCTAACTCTCACACCCTCAGATTGTTGTATCTGGCAGGCTGTCAGTATGGAGAACTGCGAGCAGAGATTATTAAACAGTAAACTGGGTCTGTGTGCCCTTCTCTCTCTGCTCTGCCTTGTCTGAAGACCACTAAATAACACTAGGAGGACTCATGTGCATGAGCGTAGTGAAAGAATACATGCCACCATCTTCTATTCACTCATACATACAAATCCATTCATCCTATGATGAATAGAGGGAAGGTTCTTGAAGAAACACATACACTGAGTGCACAAAACATTAAGAACACCCTTTGAATGGCACACATACAGTCGTGGCCAAAAGTTTTGAGAATGACACAAATATAAATTTTCACAAAGTCTGCTGCCTCAGTGTCTTTAGATATTTTTGTCAGATGTTACTATGGAATACTGAAGTATAATTACAAGCATTTCATAAGTGTCTAAGGCTTTTATTGACAAGTACATGAAGTTGATGCAAGGAGTCAATATTTGCAGTGTTGACCCTTCTTTTTCAAGACCTCTGCAATCCCCCCAGGCATGCTGTCAATTAACTTCTGGGCCACATCCTGACTGATGGCAGCTCATTCTTGCATAATCAATGCTTGGAGTTTGTCAGAATTTGTGGGTTTTTGTTTGTCCAACCGCCTATTGAGGATTGACCACAAGTTCTCAATGGGATTAAGGTCTGGGGAGTTTCCTGGTCATGGACCCAAAATATCGATGTTTGTTCCTCGAGCCACTTAGTTATCACTTTTGCCTTATGGCAAGGTGCTCCATCATGCTGGATAAGGCATTGTTCGTCACCAAACTGTTCCTGGGTGGTTGGGAGAAGTTGCTCTCGGAGGATGTGTTGGTACCATTCTTTATTCATGGCTGTGTTCTTAGGCAAAATTGTGAGTGAGCCCACTCCCTTGGCTGAGAAGCAACCCCACACAGGAATGGTCTCAGGATGCTTTACTGTTGGCATGACACAGGACTGATGGTAGCGCTCACCTTGTCTTCTCCGGACAAGCTTTTTTCCGGATGCCCCAAACAATCGGAAAGGGGATTCATCAGAAAAAATTACTTTACCCCAGTCCTCAGCAGTCCAATCCCTGTACCTTGGCAGAATATCAGTTTGTCCCTGATGTTTTTCCTGGAGAGAAGTGGCTTCTTTGCTGCCCTTCTTGACACCAGGGCACCCTCCAATTGTCTTCGCCTCACTGCGCGTACAGATGCACTCACACCTGCCTGCTGCCATTCCTGAGCAAGCTCTGTACTGGTGGTGCCCCGATCCCGCAGATGAATCAACTTTAGGAGACGATCCTGGCGCTTGCTGGACTTTCTTGGGCGCCCTGAAGCCTTCTTCACAACAATTGAACCGCTCTCCTTGAAGTCCTTGATGATCCGATAAATGGTTGATTTAGGTGCAATCTTACTGGCAACAATATCCTTGCCTGTTTAGCCCTTTTTGTGCAAAGCAATGATGACGGCAATTGTTTCCTTGCAGGTAACCATGGTTGACAGAGGAAGAACAATGATTCCAAGCACCACCCTCCTTTTGAAGCTTCCAGTCTGTTATTCGAACTCAATCAGCATGACAGAGTGATCTCCAGCCTTGTCCTCGTCAACACTCACACCTGTGTTAACGAGAGAATCACTGACATGATGTCAGCTGATCCTTTAGTGGCAGGGCTGAAATGCAGTGAATTGTTTTGGGGGGGGGTTCAGTTCATTTGCATGGCAAAGAGGGACTTTGTAATTAATTACAATTCATCTGATCACTCTTCATAACATTCTGGAGTATATGCAAATTGCCATCATACAAACTGAGGCAGCAGACTTTGTGAAAATTTATTTTTGTGTCGTTCTCAAAACTTTGGGCCACGACAGTATACAACCACGTCTCAATTGTCTCAAGGCTTAAAAATCTGTCTTTAACCTGTCTTCTCCCCTTCATCTACACTGATTGACGTGGATTTAACAAGTGACATCAATAAGGGATCATAGCTTTCACTTGGATTCACCTATGTCTATATAGGTCAGTCTATGTCATGGAAAGAGCCGGTGTTCTTAATGTTTTGTATACTCAGTGTAGAGTACTATACGTTGATGTAGAAGAAGGTTGTACAATTAGAAACACAACAGTCTAAGGACTGGCAAGGACCAGGATATATTGGTCACATCTGGAATCTTAACGGTGGTTGTGACAATCCAAACCATTTTGTAGGTCATTGTGAATGTACATTGCTAATTCAGAAGAAAATTAGGTTCTCCAGTGCATTCCTCTCCTCTGACGTCAGTTTGTCATAGCAAGAGTCATTTGGGGATTCATTTTTGCAAAGTTAATTAGTTTATCACAGAATATAATCAACATAGTTTTGGTTTATGCACAGAAATGCATCAGAAAACATTCTACACCGTTAGGATTTGAGGGATCATTTAATAGAGATTACTCAAAGTATTACATCCATTGGAAAAAAGTCAAACAAGCTTATGCTATTATCTCATTATATTGAACATCAAATGTCTCAGATGAATATCTGAATATCTGAATATCTCAACTTTGACAGTCATCATCTACTTCTTGAGGCACCAGGCACCTGATGCAGAAATTATACCAACAATTAAAGTTTCTACTTTCATTATTAATCAGTCTATTTAATAGTTTATCTGTTGTTTTCTCGTCTTGTCATTCACAGTTTAATATTTTAAATTCTCATATTGCAATATTCATATTTCAATATTATTACCATAGGCATTCGCTGTGATGTTTTATTTCAAATCAATAAAGGCACAGATCCTTTCTGCCATGTCATTTAGACTGGAACGTTCTGTTGAAGGTATAAGGTGTCAATAATGACTTCCCCAGCTGTAACTGCCTCCCTCACGATAAGCAACGACAAACCTGTCTGGAAAGCCAGCAAATGCTGTGATTCAACACAGCCTGACCATATTCTTCATACACAGCGCCTTCACAGCAAGGGAAGGTGTTTACGACTTCACAGTCACATCTCACGATGCAAATTATTACAGTTTTGATTCCATATGTCCATGGCTAGGATATGTTTACAATGATATAGATGTGTTTATTTACTGATATTTTGAGAGTTTATTTAGATGGGCTTAGTTATAGAGGGTTCTCCTCCACTGATATTCTACTATGAACGCAAATACAACAATGAAATCCCAAAGACTTTTGTTTCATGACCCATTCTGTCAAAATCATTCTGATTCCGTCATCAGTTACAAGGTAAAGGTGAAGAGAGCTAAATATCTATTCTGCTCACTCACAGTATATCCCACATAGAAGGAAGTGCTCTCCTGATAGCAGTAGCTACAGGCTTGTGGACATACAGAGAGCATGATGGGTGTGAATGACCACTGACCACCTGTTTTATGTCTTAGCCCGCTTGCTGTGCAGCATATTTCATGAAGATGAGCAGAATTGCAAATGGCCTACTGAAAGTGTTCCTTTTAATCAAAATTCCATTGGTCTTTAAAAAATATATATATATTTCACCTTTATTTAACCAGGTAGGCCAGTTGAGAACAAGTTCTCATTTACAACTGCGACCTGGCCAAGATAAAGCAAAGCAGTGTGACAAAAACAACAACACAGAGTTACACATAAACAAACGTACAGTCAATAACACAATAGAAAAAGACATGTACAGTGTATGCAAATGTGGAAGAGTAGGAAGGTAAGGCAATAAATAGGCCATAGAGGTGAAATAATTACAATTTAGCATTAACACTGGAGTGATAGATGTGCAGATGATGATGTGCAAGTAGAGATACTGGGGTGCAAAAGAGCAAGAGGATAAATGATAATATGGGGGTGAGGTAGTTGGGTGTGCTATTTACAGATTGCCTGTGTACAGGCACAGTGATCGACAAGCTGCTCTGACAGCTGATGCTTAAAGTTAGAGAGGGAGATATAAGACTCCAGCTTCAGTGATTTTTGCCATTTTTTCCAGTCATTGGCAGCAGAGAACTGGAAGGAAAGGCGGCCAAAGTAAGTGTTGGCTTTGGGAATGACGAGTGAAATATACCTACTGGAGCGCGTGCTACGGGTGGGTGTTGCTATGGTGACCAGTGAGCTGAGATAAGGCAGGGCTTAACCTAGCAATTAATCTGTTCTCCCTCATCTAATTTACAAAACATTTTGGTAATCGAACTAAACCATCGGTTTGGTATTTCAATTAGTTGATCATGAATCCACAGCTGCTGTGACTGCACTACACTGCACAAAATTATTCAGGGGCTTAGTAAATATTATCCCCCAAAATATATGATTTTCACATACAAATTCAGGTTTTACTTCAATATTTGTAATACCTTACTTCATTTGTATGTACTCAAAAAGCATGACATTTGAAAATGTCAATTCAATTTAATATTCAGTGAATAATTTACTACAATTTCATAATATTTACTCTCAGCTTAATAATATATTTTTTTCGCAACAACTTGCCATGTGGCCTCGTTTTTAGAGGATTGTGGGTAATTCTAAATTGTTTGACTTTATGATACTTTTACAGAACTTTATATGCATGTTTCTGTATCAGTATTAAGCAGCTTGTTGTGCTATGAGGTATAATGGATCATGATGAACTGATATGAAAACCATCAGGCAAATTGACGTTCAACGATGAGACCACCCATTCCCACCATCAACAAGGTTACACAACCCTTAATGCTAGAGACACATGCAGCATCTTAAAATGCCTGCAGTTCTACCTCCACTGACTGCTCGTGGAATGGGCACTGTGTTCAGCAATGGGTTAAAATGGCAAATAATCAAAGACATAAAAAAATATTTGACATGATCACAGAAAGTAACTGATCAAAAAGATGAAGTAGACCTAACAGTTTTGGAATTGTATATTATATATAGTAATACCTCATGTTGGAAATACTCAAAAGGCTGATGCAATTAGTTCATTTAAAAAAAGTAGAATTAGCACAATATTTTTTTTTTTACAATGTATACAATGTATAGTGATCCCAGTCATCTGGAATTTAACAGGAAAGTGATACACACACAGGGTCTGTGAGCGGACCTTGGTGCAAAACAACTTAATTGTGCACTCAAGGCCATCTGTGAGAAGCACAAATTGTAGGCATGACATTATGTGAACTCCCTACCAAAGGGCTTGTTCAAGCCAAGGAGATACATTGGTAATGTTAACACAAACAAATATTGAGCAGTGGCTTGTGTTTGTGTCACATGCTCTGAGCACTGAAAGAGTGTGTTCTGGCCTTTGCCTCAGGACTAGGATGGAACAATCTGGGCTTTGAAAGAAGACATGGCTCCTTTCTTTAAAGGGAAATGCTAAGAAGTCAAAACTCCCCTGCGCTTATATTTAGAGGAATTTGAACGCCTCCTTACATGTTGTAAATGATGCAAACCTCTCACAATTGATATAAAGCCAATAACCATACTGAATTATGATTTATGCAATGCAATCATTATTTATTCATCATTAGAAGTGAGATAACAATCTACAAAATTATAATTTTTCTCCTACCTACAGTACATGTAATACTATTTATAAACATTACACTGTGGATCTAATTGCATATATGACAAATAAACAAAATACAGGTATAACCTTTTCTTTATCCTTAGGCATGAAATTAACAATTTGATAGAGATGTACACTCCCGATCAAAAGTTTGGGGTCACTTAGAAATGTCCTTGTTTTTTCCCTTGTCCATTAAAATAACATCAAATTGATCAGAAATACAGTGTAGACATTGTTAATGTTGTAAATGACTATTGTAGCTGGAAAAGGCTGCTTTTTAATGGAATATCTACATAGACGTACAGAGGCCCATTATCAGCAACCATCACTCCTGTGTTCCAATGGCACGTTGTGTTAGCTAATCTAAGTTTATCATTTTAAAAGGCTAATTGATCATTAGAAAACCCTTTTGCAATTATGTTAGCACAGCTGAAAACTGTTGTTCTGATTAGAGAAGCAATTAAACTGGCCTTATTTAGACTAGTTGAGCATCTGGAGCATCAGCATTTGTGGGTTTGATTACAGGCTGAAAATGGCCAGAAACAAAGAACTTTCTTCTGAAACTCGTCAGTTTATTCTTGTTCTGAGAAATTAAGCCTATTCCATGTGAGAAATTGCCAAGAAACTGAAGATCTTGTACAACGCTGTGTACTACTTCCTTCACAGAACAGCGCAAACTGGCCCTAACCAGAATAGAAAGAGGAGTGGGAGGCCCCGGTGCACAACTGAGCAATAGGACAAGTACATTAGAGTGTCTAGTTTGAGAAACAGACGCCTCACAAGTCCTCAACTGGCAGCTTCATTAAATAGTACCCGCAAAACACCAGTCTCAACGTCAACAGTGAAGAGGTGACTCCGGGATGCTGGCCTTCTAGGCAGAGTTACTCTGTCCAGTGTCTGTGTTCTTTTACCAATCTTAATATTTAGTTTTTATTGGCCAGTCTGAGATATGGCTTTTTCTTTGCAACTCTGTGGTCTACGTTAGTTCATGTTTCAACTTTATTTGTCCCAGAGGGCAATTGGTTTTGCAGCAAGGGGCACATACGACGTAAAAACATAAAAAACACATATGAATCACAAAGATACTGAATGTAAAGGTAGTACATACAATGCTAGTGCATTAGTCATGGGTTGGCAGCCATAAATATATCAATAGTAATGTTCAACAGCAATAGTACAAAGTAAGGCCTACATAGAAGGTAAGTACATTTTCAAAAACATCAAGTCAACATCATCATCATCAAAAATATGGTGACCTAAAACTAAACATCAAAAATTATGATTACATTATCATCATCATCATCATCATCATCATCACCATCATCATCAGCCCATGTAATGGAATCCAAGACAATAAAGCTAGTTAGGACATTAATCCAAGGGTACTGTGAAATGTATAGAGCGGAAAGAGTTGGGTTAGTTTAATCTGATATATATTTTAGTTTAATCTGATATATATTTTAGTTTAATCTGATATGTATTTTAGTTTAATCTGATATATATATTTTAGTTTAATCTGATATGTAGTTTAGTTTAATCTGATATGTATTTTAGTTTAATTGGATATGAATTTTTGTTTCATCTGATATGTATTTTCTACACCCCTATAAGCACAACGATAGGAGATCAGTGCAAGAGCAATAAGGATTTTTAGGGGCATTATGATGGTGAAACTGAAACACAAGTGCCCCCAAAAGCCCCTTATTCTCCCTGCGGCGTTACATTTGAACTTCACTGGGCACCACCGCCTGCCATTATTTTGACTATTTATTCTGTCCCTACATAATCACAGTATCATACAAACAAACATAAAGTTGGGCTAATTGGTTTTAAGATGAGAGGGTGAGTCCCAGAAGCGGGACTTTGCGGGCCAGTTGGATTCTGATCAAACTCATCTCGCTCACAAGATCCCGTGACTGAGACCACACTAAGGCCACCTGACATTCTCATACACATTACAATTACTTATAGATACGATATTACATCATCCTCAGCTTTTGTCCTCAACTCATTTTCAAAGAGTGCAATTTGTGTGTAGGCTATTGCATAACTGACATTGGGTTATGGTCTAGGTAGGGGATTTGTCTGGCTATAAAACAGATTACACACTTCCACTCACTGTTATTGAGAATGTGTCAGTGTCAGCCTGCTATAATAATTAGTTAATTTAGCTACATCCTACATGACCTACAATAAGGCTGATTTCACAAGAACGGCTTTACAGTAGCCTGCGTATTTTCTACAAATTATGTGATTACTGATTATGCAATCCTCATGATTTGAATCACTGTGCAATCGTTGAACATGTCCTTTCATAAACTACACACTTGATTAGGATCAAGCTGACATTTCCTGTACAATAACTGGATTACAACATGCACATTAATATCATATTGCTGCAATATACCCCTCTGTTTAGAATGTAAAACAACATGTTTTAATATACAGCTCTTGTGTGCATTTAGTGAATTCACTGGGCGTTAGTTGAGTCCCAGACAGTGTCTGGTGGTCCATAGAGAGTTCAGGTACTCTCAGACACAATCTGTCTGCTACTCTGAGAGACCACCCCCTGAAAAGAACAGCACATTTAATACGACAACTAATCATGCAAACCTAATATCAACACAATAGCATTATCTTAACATTCACAGACAAGTTTAGCGTTCATTGTGCTATTCAAAATGATCAATAACAAAGTCCTATAATTATTAGATAATCGGAGTGACAGTAATACAAATTACCCTCACACCTGCTGGCCCTCCCAGCCCTGGTAGACAGACGACATGACAGCCGCTCCGACCTCTCAAGCCAAACATCTTCCGTGTGTCATGGATATAACATCGCTTTAAACTTACCATGATGATATCAGACCAGTCAGCAGGATAGGAAGGAACGACTGTCTGATTTTATCGGTTGTTGTTTCTTTAAGTATCCGTGCTCCTAGTGGTGAGCTCAGCAGTGTCTGGCGGACTTGACTCAATGCATTTAAATAAAATCTCGATTACCAGCGCCTCAAACATTGCTTCATGGTCTCGCCACGAGGTAAGAGAGGCCGTGAAGGGGGTAATGCAGTCTCAAAAACAGACAACAGCAATATGGCATTTATCCAAATATATTTGTTTTTGTTGTTAATTATAGGCTGTTGGAATTCAGAAAAACATTCTAGGGGAGTCGTATCAGAGTCAGAGATGGCGTTGTCCTGCGTTGTTTTCTGCAGCTATTGGGGGGGAAAGTTTGGCATATGCTAGGCCTACTGTAAATGGAATTATGAGTTTTATTTTCCTAAAAGTATTATACAAATATTGAAACTGGGAAATGCATTCCTCGAAATCTATGGAGCTTCACACTGTTTTGTGCGTTTATGGTGCCCAGAACAGGGCTCCGCGCGCGCCAAAAAGATTCTCACAATAAGGCTAATGATGAAAGGGTTTGAAAATGCAGATGAAATGGGATGTAACAAAAACAAAACATTGCGTTGTTTTAATGTACAATTCTTACAAAAGTCCCCATGTCTCTTTTAAAATATGAATATATTGCGCAATTTAGCACTAATTTAGGCAGTTGCTGCCTATATGTCACATTTCACTCTAGCTACAATGTTATGTACACATTGTAAAGAAAAGATTGTATGGACGCATTAAAAACATGAGTGTTTGCTGCCCCCTATTGATGGTAAAGTAGTCCCACACAATGTTTCAAAAGTCATGTATGCAGTCGAAGTGAAAATCAAATAAAAATTGGACTGTTGTTGTGGCTAATTACGCTTTCCATTATAAACTCTATTTCGAGTATGGTAATGGTACATTGATTTTTTATTTAGCAGAAATGCTATTGATAATCTCCTAAAAGGCACGGACGGGGTTCGAACCCGCGATCTTCGGTTTACGAGACCGACGCCTTACCACTTGGCCACCGCGCCTGCGCTGGTTAGCGCATGAAAGAGTGTTCCATATCTCATGTAGACGTACATGTTACACAGTGAACTCGTGGCGGACCTGTGCAGTTAAATTCCACTGAAAATGTTTAATTTAGAATCATTTTTTTCATGGCTTATGCCGTGTTCATGTATTTTTTTGTATGTTCTACACTCAAACTATTAAAATTGGAAATAGGTAATGTTTTGTTTAAGACAGAAGTAACACAATTTCACTTGAAAGGGAGTAGCTTGTAGGGCCCCTACCAATGCATGTCAAATATAATGTATTTTAGCATAGGCCTATTTAAATTAACTGTCACTTTGGAAGTTACATTTGGTGTGAGTAAAAAAAAAGAATGAGGAAAATATTTTTATTTACATGAACCACAAGGGGAGGCTATTACACTGCAATGTCTTTCAATACTTCACAAGGCTTGCGAGTACACACACACAAACACACACACACACACACACACACACACACACACACACACACACACACACACACACACACACACACACACACACACACACACACACACACATAATTTATGCAATAAACAGTTCAATTAAAATTATTATTCAAACAGCTTTTTACATTTAAATTACCCTTCAAAAATGTGATATTCAATCAGGTTTTCATTGTTGCAGACATGGGACACATTTGTCACAACATTTTAAGAATGACCCAGCTAGTAATGTAACATTTATGTAATTGCGATTGGCCAAACATTTATATATTTTTTAGGTGCAGTGAAATATGTTGTTTTACAAGGTCAGCCATAGTATTACGGCGCCCTTGAATGCCTTGTTCAAGGGCACATTGACAGATGTTTCACCTCGTCGGCTAAGGTATTCAAACCAGCGACTTTCTGGGTTACTGGCCCAACGCTAACACGTCTGTAATTTTCATCCATCCAAGCAGTGCTAAAAATACTTATTGAGGCCTAAACAGGAATGCAGAAACGACAAGGCGTCTAAGCAGAAATGCAATATAATCTGTAAAAATATATAATCTGTAAAAAAACAAAAATGTTTTGTTTAACGGCAGTGTGTGTTCTGTGCTGTTGCCGATGTGTTCTTAGAGGCACAGATGGTTTGGTCAGTTGAGTTACACCAGTTGTTTTACTGGGTCCTTTAATCTTCTCTGTTGGTGGGTTCTTTGACAGTGGGAGTGGGCTTCAGTCCTACAGCCTGGAGGGAGGAATAAACAAACACCTTTGGGAGAGAGGAGAGAGAGAGAGAGAGAGAAAGAAAGAAAGAAAGAGAGCGAAGAGAGAGAGAGAGAGAGAGAGAAAGGAGAGACTGCTAGTGATGGGGGAGGGGAGAGAGGAGAAGGAGAGTCATGAGACAGGAAATGTAAGCGTGAGATGTATCCTTATTTTCAGACTGTTAATTGCAGAACACTGGGAACAGACGGACCAATATTCAAATTAGATTGCCTGTCCTAGGGGGGAAATGTTACATTGTTACTGAGGGTATATCGTTATAGAAATACAAATCTGTATTTTAGAATACTGCAGATATATGTATGTGTTATTTCTGAGTCTGGGAAAATGCACCCCAGAAAAGGAAAGGAGTTGAACTGCTCTACGGTATTGATATGGCAGGTCAGTACATTTGTATTGCCTCTACATTTAGTGATATAATATGCATGAGGCTGGTGGAGCTCTCACTATCTTCTTCTTCCCCGAAACCTCAGAGAGAAATGCTTGCCTTAGGGCTTTCATTTGATCAGATATCCTAGGGGTTGTTTCAAAGGCTTTCCAAAATGAATAAGACTCATTACCATTGGGAATGAGTCAGTGTTGAAAACCAACAGATGTTGTGGATGAAACCTTGACCTGCTTATCCCTAATCATCAGTACCTAGAGACGAACAAAAGCTTGCTCTGTTTTATGTTAAACTATTCTTGAGGTTTGCTGGTGCTAACAATGTCTTTATTACACTAGTGTTACCTTTTATGCTTAGTAAGTATAGGAAGCAACTATACTGAGCCATATTTTAAACAAAAATGAAATCTAAACGCACACAATGAAAAAGATGAGTTGTGTTTAGTTTGTCTTTGCTTGCTACATCACTGCACAGGCATGGCCAATATCAATAGAACTTCCACCACAGCTAATGAAGTCCCAAATAGTTGTAATTGTTTCGGAAGAAACATGAGCAGAGTGATTTGAGAAGGACAATGGAAATGCAATATGTCATGATGCAATGTTCAGGACACAAATGGTTTGAATGAGCTCTGCTCCTGCCATAGTGTCTATGACATACAGAATGTGTCAGTCAAGATTAGTTGTGGAGGGTGTCTATTGTTTGTTTCCGTGCTCATTGTTTTGTTTCTGACTGAATTGTAGGTTGAGATTAAAAATGACTGCAGCTGCTGGCTACTTTGTCCCCTGCTGATCATTGGTGGAATTTCATTGTGCGTGGTTTATCTCAGGGTTCCATGTTCTGTAGTCTGGGGATGCTGATAGGTGCAGGGCTGCCCAGTTAGTAAAATGAGGTAAAAACAACACCAATAGTAGGAGATTATTTGTTGGTTCACAGGAATTGTGAAAGCCATAAATATAGGGTATACAGTGGTGAAGCGTGGAAAGTTATGGAATTTGTGGATTACAATAATCATCAACCACAACCCAAAGCATTTCTGAGGCCTAAATGAGGATCCTTGAGCTAAAAAATACTATTGTTAAAACAAATAAAATTGGTAACAAATCTGTAGATCACTAACCAAATTCGGTATAAGAAAGTCACTTGTATAATGAGGATGGATCTTATTGTATTCAGTAGTGACTACCCACAGACATCAATACATTTGAGTCATTCTTATCCAGAGTGACTGCATACATTTTTGTACTGGTCCCCTATGGGAATCAAACCCACAACCCTGGCGTTACAAGCTCCATGCTTTACCAACTGAGCCACACAGGACCCTCAGTCAACATCTATTCCACGTTGGTTCAACGTAATTTCATTGAAATGACACGGAAACAACGTTGATTCAACCAGTGTGTGCCCAGTGGCTAGAATCAACCAACACAGCAACACACAAGTTAGGTTATTCTTACTTTTCTGCTCTGCCAGGCCCGTATTATAAATGCCAAGCACATACACCTAAATGCCAAGCACATACGCCTATAACATCCAGAATATATCACACTCTCCAGTAGCCAGAGCTCAAGGTTCTGTCCAGAGCACAGCTGGTACAGAAAATGAGGCTCTGGCCTTGGACATTCTGATCCACACAGGAGGACATTCATCCTTCTAGCAGTCATTACCAGCCATATCCATTGTCCATTGCACTTCTGTTGATAGGATTTTGTTCAGTGACTTTAACTGGGCTTTACTGCCCATTATGGATGAAGAACAAAGGCCGCAGAACATCTAGGCTTTATAGTAAAGAACAGGTATTTGAGGCATGGAGAATGTAGGGGAACATTTGAAATGAGACTGAAACAATGGTGCCTGCTCCCGTGTTTGAATCTTTATGACAAGAAATTGTATCCCTGAAACTAAAATAGTATGGAGTTTGTAATTTTTTATTTTATTTTATTTAACCTTTATTTAACCAGGAAGGGCTCATTGAGATTTAAAATCTCTTTTTCAAGAGCGTCCTGGCCAAGATAGGCAGCACCAAGTCATTACAAAAAATTACAGACAGACAACAAAAAAAAACTACAAGTAATCTAGTAAAAACCATTGAGTTCACAAGAGTATAACAATATCAAAAACAGCAAATTAAAAACATTGACAGGTCAGGGAATCAGCCTCAAAATCCTTCATCAGTGATTTAAAAACACCAATCGGGACAAGTTCTTCCAGTTTAAAAGTATTTTGTAAGGTGTTCCAAGACGATGGTGCAGAGTACATAAAAGACCTTTTACCAAATTCAGTTCGGACATTTGGAACAGTTAGCAGGATAAAGTCTAGCGAACGAAGAGAGTACCCACCACATTTCTGAACAATAAAAATGCCCAAATAAAAAGGTAGTAAACCCAAAATGGCTTTGTAAATAAAAGTATACCAGTGACTGAGCCTACGAGTGACTAGAGAAGGCCAGCCAACCCTGGTATACAAAGTGCAGTGGTGCGTAAGGGTTTTGCAGTTTAAAATAAATCTCAAAGTGCCATGGTAAAGAGTGTCAATTGATCTCAAACACTGAGCGGAAGCATTCATATATAAAATATCCCCATAGTCTAGTAAAGGCATAAATGTAGCTGATACTAGCCTCCTTCTGGCTTCAAAAGAAAAACAGGCCTTATTCCTAAAATAAAATCCCAATTTCAGCTTCAATTTTTTTGTAAGTTGTTGAATATGCAATTTAAAAGAGAGGCCGTCATCAATTAGAATTCCAAGATATTTATATGAGGTTACAACCTCAATCTCCTTGCCCTGACAGGTAGTAATAGGTGAAAGGTTCAGAGGTCTATTTCTTGCATTAGAAAACACCATTAGTTTAGTTTTGTCAGTATTGAGGATAAGCTTCAATTGACACAAGGTATGTTGAACAGTATAAAAAGCAGTTTGCAAGTTCTGGAAAGCTTTTGTAAGAGATGAGGCACAACAGTAAATAACAGTATCATCAGCATAAAAATGAAGTTGTGCATTTAAAACTTTTGTAATGTCATACAGCATTGATTTTGTGCACAGAACAGCTCCGTAAATCCGTAAACAGAATCGTAAATCAATTCAGTTGTAAACCCTGAGAGCTATTTCTTAGCCTGAAATTACATCATTATGAGGCATTTTTATTCATGTGATGAAACACCAAGAAACTCACTTTCTGCCTCTGAGAATAAGACAATATTTAATGTGGCTATCTTTTTAATAATGCATTGCTCCTTGTTATAGACACAGTGGCCAAACTGCTCTTTGATAAGCAGGGCTTGTTTTTCCGTTCATGAGGGGAAATATGGGAGTGAGTGTGTCCATGAAAACACAGTCGGCTTCAAATGAGAAATCCACCACGATGGAATATTACCTGATACACACACAGAGTACAATATAAAACACTTGTGTGGCCAGAAGTCGTAGCACTCGTAGTTTATTTTGTCCAAACTGAGGTCTGAGTGTTTGTCTCTGTGGTCATACAATTCAGATGTCTTCATTTGTGTACATGGCGGGGTAATGTTTGCTTTGTATTTTTTGTGGTAGTGGATCTGTTTGACGAGTCTCTCTGATGTAGTGAGGACGTCATAGTCAGAGAATGTGCAGAGAATGCTGGGAGGTGGCAATACGAACAAAATCAAACACGATATAGAGAGGACAATATGTTCCTAACACACCCATGCACACACAGACTATTTTGTAAAATGTGCATCTACAGTACTATAATAGTCACTTCCACCAAATGAAAGATTTGTAGACTGTACTTTAGCTCTAGATTTCTTTTCTTCTCTAATCCATCTGTTCAGGTAAAAATACAAAAAATGTCAGGCAAAACTTTAGATCAAATTTCCTCTCCGTGAATATTTCCTCTCTGTAGGTCTGCGTTCCGCTGGGGGAGTGTTAGAGAGAATCTGCAGGATAAGAAACAAATAAGACAAAATAAATCCTTGTGTCCATGACAACTTACAACTCATCTTCGATGAAGAGCGAGGTAAATCAAATCTTACTCCCCAAGCCAGGACTTGACTGCTCCAACATCTCACCCCTCCCGAACATGAATCCCGGCTCTCCTTGATACCACTGGCCAGCTGTTTGTCCTGTGGTGCTCTCTTCTTTTTAAGAGTTACATGTCTTTGAGTTTTGTAGCTTCTCTTGTTTCTATTACAGATGCTGGCCAATGTGCCCAAAGGAGCGAAAAGAGAACCACTGAAATCAAGCGAAAATCTGAAAGTAAAATTTGTTTTAGTGTGGCGCAATCAAGGCAAATGCAAGTGGCAGCCATGGATGTTCGTTGGGGTAGTGTGAATGGAAAATCGGTCATTGTGGGAAGGGTTTGTAGAATCTGACCCTGGCTGCTACAAGACAAGCAAGTGTGAAATTCATATGAAAGGTAAGCAGCTGATAACGCTATACAACAAAGGCAATAATCATCTCTCCCCCTTTTTCCCAATGTTCTTTTCACTACTCTCATCTGCTTATACCTCTTCTCAGTGGCTGTTGTGTGTTTTGTGGCATTTCGCAATCTTCCCTATCCATTAAACACATGCTAGCTTTGATCTAAAAATAACCAAACTTCAGGTTTTATAACAAAGCACAGCTATTTCCACCACTCTCCATGGCTAGAGAGTTTATTTTTTAACCAGACTGGATAAAACCAGACTGGATTGCGGAAGGGGACTCTGTTCAGCTTTGTTTGTTCAAAGCCACTTTCATTTTTGTAATTGTCACCCCTAAGTCTCATCACAAACTGTGATCATATCTGCTAATAGTAAGTGGGCTATTTCTAATGTTTACCCAGCAATTAGGTGCAAATCACTCATGCCTGCGGGGTCTGTTGCTATAGTTACAATAGGATTCTGCAGACTATCATCTGGTCCTCGCATCCTCCAATGGGGTTGCAGTGAAGAAGCTGCAACATGAAGTAAAGATGCACATCTTTCAGCAATCCACTAGTAAGAAGCAGAAACAGGTTCATGAGTATAAGAAAGTAGTCTAGAGTGGCAAGCAGGCGACTGCGCCCAGTCATGGCGGACCAGAGAAATCAGAACCGACGACACACTCAGCAGGAGAGCCAGGTAAGAGCTTCGACCATTTTGAGACTTAACTGGTTATTGTACGAAAAAAGTACTTTACGGAACAACAAAAAACTGTGACAGTTAACAAGATTATTCTTAAAATCGAGTCTTCGACCATAAAAGAGTCATGTGAGTGGGGTGTCAGAATGGATGAAGAGCATTGTCGGGATGAAAGCAAAAAAAAATGTAGTCAAAGGCCTCTCAGAATTGTTTTGGTTTCAAATGGCGCGATCATAGAACTCCAGCTGAGCCCTTGTTTACTTACGATATGTTTTTTTGCTCTCGATTTTCGTACATCGGAAGAACGGAAGAACAACAAAGTCGGATTGGTTGGATCAAGCGTTTGTGTCTCTAATACCTTAGTTATCCGTAAAATATGTGACTGAGACTGTACGGGTGACAACAAATTGGCCTAGATCAATCAAAGTCCTCTAAATCTCATTACTCGGAACATCTGACAGAAAGATGTATTCAACAGACCCTATTGAGGAGCTTTGAATTCGGCCTTCCACACATCAAAGGCCTCGGTGCTGAGATTAATTTTTGTTTGGAATCGCTATTTTTTGGAGAAAAACTAGAAATGTGGTCAGTGAATGTGCGGCGAGGTAAAGGAGAGCGGCCAATGCTGCTGGTTTTGAGCTGCCCCCCTACCAGGCGGCACATGAGCCTGTCGATATGGCGGTTTGATGTCAGTCAGAAAAGAAGAACCCCCACAACAATCGCAGAGGGGGCCGGGACGGAGAGACAAGAACAGAGTAAGAGAGGGGAGAAAGGAAAGAACCATCGACAGATGAACTCAGTTGTGATTAAAGATGGCGGCTCTGCATACCGCAGACTGCGTAGCGCGGGACGTGATCCATAGCAAGACAATCGGAGCAGTCTGCATTTCAGCAGAACAAAAACAAGCATCGCGTAACAAGGTAAATTCAAATGGAGATGGTAGTTATGCTGTCTGCACAGCTTTGAACCTTTGAGAGCGATGGCTGCTTTTGCATTGTTTATCGCTCCATTTCTTTGTCATTTCGAAACAGTTTCCGTTTTTTCTTTCCCAGATGATCTTGCTACTGTCACGGGCCTCCTTGTTTGCCAAGGCAGAGCACATCAATTGTTTTGACTGCTTGAAGTGCATCCCAAGCCCAAAATACTGGGCATAATGACAAGCTTTCATGCCTAATTTCATGTGCATTTGTGTCCAACCCAACAGATCTTCTATGATCAGAGGACTTTCGCCATTGGGTGCATGGCCACCGCTGCATGTCACTTCAGGGTTCCATTCCATAACAAACATAAAGCAGCCTGAATATGTAGTTATATTATATGCATGTTTCGAAGAGTAGAAACTATAAGTAGTAATATAAACTCAAGACGGCAAACCGTTTAATCCTCTGTGCCTAATCCACTCTTGGGTTTGTTAGTCACGATATATTCAGCAATGACAAAGAACATCAGCAGGACTCCAGAATACATTTTCTGACAGTCTTTCACGTATTGCTCTTTTAAGACGTTCAAGCACTAAAAAGAACAGCATATCAATACACCAAAGAGACACTCTTTCTTTTAAGTCCCTTCTATTCAAGTAACTTAATTATTCTTGACCAAAGCTTGCACTGTGGTTCAAAGTATCCGCAGCTGAAAAATACCCTCAGCCGCTGAAAACATTTGTCCGTGTTTAATTTCATTGAGTCTTGTTCATAGTTTTTTAATGAGAACCTTGAGACAAATACATATTTTTTTATTGCTTTTGTTCTTATGCAAACTACATTTTTTGTGTGTGACTTGAAAACTACTGGTTTTGAAACATGATACCGCCGTGTGTGTACAAAGAAGTAGAGCATTCATTTTAATGTATAGATGGGCTATTGTCAAGTGAAGAGGCCTCACCAGAGATAAGCCTATTTCAAGCAAGGCCTACAAGGGAGTGAAAATCCACATTGGCAGCTGGAACAAAAGGCAATAGAAAAGAAGACCTGGGGATGTATTAAGTTGTTACGATTATTCTATGAAAGGAAGCTTGCATCATTCAATTAGATGATTGCAGATTTTTTGTTGTTGATTGCAATCATTTTTTTATCCTGTCACGAAGGAGAGGAAACAAAACATTCTGATGAATGTGCTTTTTAATTCTTCGTTGTCCATATTTTAACCTCAAAACCACATTATTTATCTTGGTTTATCCTAATTCAGTCCAACGATAATGCAAACAAATTAATCACATCAAGTAACAAATGTGAAATTAAGGATTTATTCATGTTTATTAAGAAAAATGACGGTGTATGCATTGTATGTATGCTTCGTCCATCCGTCTCTGCATCTTAAAACTGTTCGTAGTGGAGCTAGAATGGTGGCAATTACTATATTTACAGTAGTATTGAGTCGATGCCTATTTTGAAAGATCTCTCTACAGCCAACAGTGGTTCTCCAGGGCAGTGTGAAAGGAAGTCAAAGGAACATCTGCAGGTCTCATTACTGTTCCCTCTCAATCTCAATCGGCCGTTATGGCTGTCATTGCCTGTTTATTGAAAGCTTGAGCCGCGTATTATTCAGTCACGGCCACTGAAATAGTTGGAACAGAACTTGAGCATTTTGAATGGGTACATGAATTAGTGACATACAGCTGAGAGATCAGAATGTCTTTTGTCTTCGTTCCTGCTGATTAGGATGTAGGAGTGATTGTCCAGCATGTCCTCAAAGGAAGTTAGAAACTCTGAAATAAAAAGCAATGAATCAAGTAAGTAGGCTTAAGTGTAAAGTACATGTGCACAGTATCCTAAACTGGGTCGTAAATGCCATACACAAAATAGGAGTTTATGTGTCTGGACTTTTGGCAAAGTGGTATATAGCATGTTGGGTTGGCAAGCATCATGTAACTACAGATCCCATTCTCAATACTATCCACATTTCTTCAGCAATGAATAATGTGTCACATACTGAAGTCATTTAGAGAAATAACTCTGCAGTCAGTAAATTATCCCAAAAAGGAGTGAAATTGCAAAAGAAAGGCATGCCTGTTGTTGCTTCATTCCATTTCATGAGTTGATATTCTGTGATGTGACCTTTAACATTGTCACTTTCGAACTTGCACATTGGTCATTTTTTCCCCCTCACCAATGAGACTTTACTGTCTTTAAGCAAACACAGCTCTCAGATGTGCAAATGAGATAAAATGGGCAGGCCCGTGGGAGAGCCCTGAGACTTATTTTGGATTTACAGGAAATGTGTCTGGAAAATGAGAAGCTAAGCAATCTTAAGGAGAGGAGGAGGAGATGAAATTGAAATACCACTTGCTATGCAGAAAGCTCATTTCATGTCATCACGGTCTAAGACAGTGCATGAATTCCCTGCGCGGCCTGGCCCAGGCTCCATTCTTGTGTGATATAACTCACTGGAGGGATCCCTGTAGAAGCATTTTCATCTGCTGTAGGTGAGCAGATGGCTGGGCCACAGACAATGGAGAACATGAAAGACACCTAGAGGCCTGGTTTAGGTTACCTTATCATCTTCGGCAGCTGTGAATTGCAGCACAGGAAATCAAGTCCGCCATAGCCCATAGGTGGCAAATGTTTAAGCTGCTGTTAATTCAGATATGAACATTTTGACTTCTGGTCTATGAGATACAAATAAAGATGGAGTATTCCGTTGCGTTTACCTGTTCGTTCTATTCACTTGTAACACGGTGGATCTCAGTTCAGTGAATATCTGACTATGGGCTCAACTCAATCAAGCTCACATTGCAGTAGCATAAACATGCTTTTCCACACTAGGTAGTCCCCCCCCCCCCCACAGGTAAATGTTTAACATTTTCAAAACAAGACTTGTAGTCTTTGGTGGAGAAAAAAAAAAACACAATTCTATGTCAGGTCTGATTGAATCCCAAGTTTTACTTGGATTTTACCACTAATGCTAAAAGGCCTCATGTTAAATTATAACTCAATTCATAACACGTACTATGTTGACGGTAAAGCAGTAGGATGAGTAATTGTCCATGAATATTCTCTTGCAATAAAGCAGTATGGTATTTTGCATGCACAGCACAGCAACTTTGTAAACCTTGCACTTTCCACACCGCATGCATTCAATATGTTGATACCTTACCAACAGATAATACATATTACTTGGACCGTTACAATGAATTGAAGGAATCATCCATGGGTATAATATAAACATTGCATTATTGTACCCAAGGGTTTGTCTCCTGATAATTCAGAGAGGAAGACAAACTAAAGCATAGCTGAAACCAAGGATGTGTTCCTCTGTATTGCATCACTTTGTATTGTTTCACGTGTACAGAAGAATCATCAACATTTGAGACATAGTTTAACAAAGGCATTCAAAAGGAAATCCTTCTTATGTACAGTATATGTCCCTGTTTTAGGAGCTAACTACCACCATGATGTAATGATGTCAGGTTAATGTGTAACGTAGAGGGTATGATAGGGTTGGGATTACCACCCTGAACATTGTATCTGATGTCCTGACCACCTTACTCATGCTATTCTCTAGCTCTGCAACATGCAATGATAGGATTTGTTGACCATTTAACTGTTTGTTGATCGCAAAGTGATTATATTACAAGCACCAAAAGGCTCCATTTTTCCAATTATACTTATGAGAATAATGTGTAATATTGTTATGTGAAGTTTTGTGAATACTTATAAAGGAAGCAACCTCATTAGTTACAAGTGGAGACAGTTGGATGGCATGGTGTCAATAAGAAAGTGAGAGCAAGTGCTTGGTTAATGAATGTGTTTTATTTTGTTAGATAATAATACGCTGCAGTGGATGACATCATTGTACACTATGGGATCTATTTTAACAAACTAACCTCTAACATAAATCTAAGTGCACTCAAGTTGTGGGTGTGTCAGAAATATTTTAGCTATTTTGACAGTGGGAATTATGGGCGCAAGTAGTAGGTGTTACGAGGGCTTGACCACTCACTGGCCAATGAAAAACTGCTCCTAAGCTTTTTGTGGTTGCTTTAAATTGTGTATTTACGGTGTTTGGTGTTCTGTTGTCATAAACTCCGGCGGGAGAAAATGGATGTTCATCCTATCTGTGAAAGATAGGGCTACTAGTTTATTAAATAGCATAGAGTATAAATAACATAGGGTAGTAACACTATAATAGTCCTAGTTATGACAAATGTTTATGTATCCAAATATTCATATGCCTTTTAAAAAGGGTAATGTCCTTCAACATGGGAATGTTGCATTCTAATTTCAGTAGCCTTGAGCCCAAATTGCATTGCATATCCGAACAATAGACATTGCCTACCAAATGTTATAATAAGATTAGCCTACCTTCGCAGTGATATGGCCTGTATGTTGACTTTGCCATGTGAAGAATTTTACAGGTAAACAAACAAACAAACAAACACACAGTCAAATATTAGTCTACCTATAGGCAGAGGGGTGGGTTGCCTCCCACAATGTATCCACCTAGGGTTGGGGTTACCAGACTATGCAAATATGAATAGAATAGCGGATTCAGCACCACGGACAACAATCAGAATTCAACTAAATGATAAACGAGAAACAAGCAGACTTTTTAACTACTTGATGTTTCTAAATAGGCTTCCTACAAATAACTACTTGATGTTTCTAAATAGGCTTCCTACACATAACAACTTGATGTTTCTAAATAGGCTTCCTACACATAACAACTTGATGTTTCTAAATAGGCTTCCTACACATAACAACTTGATGTTTCTAAATAGGCTTCCTACACATAACAACTTGATGTTTCTAAATAGGCTTCCTACACATAACAACTTGATGTTTCTAAATAGGCTTACTGACATCTTTCATTCAATGGGCATCGCACGTGTCTAAAGTTTTTTTAAGGGAGCTGGACATAAATATTATCAAAAAACTGCTCCCAAAAGTGTTATTTTAATATAACATTGGTGATATGCTATTCTATTGATAAGGATACCGGGTGCCTCCGCAGGCTAATTCCATGCCACAGACAACTGCCCTACTGCTAAGATCAGCTTTTGGTCTGTCTTTAATACCCCAACAGAGCTGCCTGAAATTGGCACTTTAGTGCACGTTTTTAAGGACACACCTCAAATATTTCCACCCCTCCCAGCTCAGCGTAAGCGAGCTGATATAAGACAGGTAAATTACCGACCCTGGCGCAATGGTTTGAAAAGAGCAGGGTGCCTGCTTTAAGAGGTTGAAATTGCACAATATTGTGCATTTGAGAATTGTGCTGGGTTAACGGCAGCCGAAAATAGAGCCCTACACCTTTACGAGGCTGTCATCGTGACATGTGCTGTGTCACGTACCATTCTGTTCCTTAGCTGGGTTTATGATCAGGGATGCCCTTGAAAGCTAGTTAATACCACTTGAGACAGATAGACTGTGACATGGTGTCATGATTTTAAAGGTCAAGGAGAGACCGTTAAACTCCCTAAGTATATGGTAATGGTGGTACGTAAAAATCTCTTGCCACCCCAAACTTGATGTGTACCCCATCTTTATATTTGTTACTGCACTGTGCTTTCACTTGCATATCAACTGTATATTCCAACCAAACCTTGTAAGGCAGGTAACAAGATTTGCCATACCTGCAAAGCAAATGTGATTTCGTATAACACAACGGTTTGTTGGACCTTCACTGTACCTTTGCTGCTGAGGAATTGGCATTGGTCAGAAAAGTTAGACTGATGCCGGTTACACTTGTGATTACACACTCAGTGGAGTTTTCCTTATTCAGACTTGTTCTGAGGGCAGCTCTGCCTTGAGGGCAGGACAGAAGACAGCCCTTACTGTCAATAACACACCCACCCCTCACTAGCTTGTCAGCTGCCTTATAGAGGGGGCAGGTACTAGCAGCCTGCACCTGTCATGTCATTTGTCAATCAGTCCCAAGGCCAATCAACAGGTAGCTGATTGGCATCTACAGCTGCCAGTCGCAATCCCTACACATCATAGTAGAGGAAAACTGCCGAACACAGCTGTCAAATGATTCTAATAGTTTGCTCTATGGGGGGGAACATGATGTCCATACGTTATGTGCAGACATCGATATAATGTAAAATGAACGTGCCACAAGCCAAACAAAATTCATGTAAGGGTTAACGATTATTTGAAGGCAGCTTCAATGGCTTTACGTAATACTTTATGCAAGACTGACCAGAATTGCAAAGGTAGTTCCTTAATCTGTGTAAATCGTTTCTCTTGCTGGTCAGCTGGTGTTGAGCTGAATTGGTATTCCCTGGACTCCCGGAGCCCTGGGGTTTGTTCGCCGTGGGGGGCCCAGCGATCAAATCCAGGGCCCAGGAAGGCCAGAGAGAGGGCTGTGTGTGCAGCTGCTGATGGCATCTGATGGGAGATCTGCTCTGCCGTTTCCACTCAATTGGGGAACACTGCTACAGACCTTGTGCTATTATTCACCAGGTTATGGTAATGTTGAAATAGCCCCTTATCTGGATGACAGTGCTACATAGCTGAGAAATATTGAAATAAACACAGTCTTGAGTTAAAAGGGGGTACAGCAGTACGTCTCGTTCAGGGTTCTGTTTCTGGCAGGTTTTAGATATTATTTTGAGATGCTGGTTTATTCTCTCAATAATGGCATAAATTCATTTGATGTTTATGCATTTCTTCAATTTCTATTTGAGTGAGGTGTCAAAACTTTGAAAAATAAAAGCACAAGTAAAATTTTCATTAGCATTTCACATCCTCGGAGCATTGTTGTCAAATTGAACATATTTTATATTTGGTGATAATGCAACCAAATGTTTTCTTGTTCCTCTGTTTCAGAACCGAATGGATAAAAAATACATCCTGGTATGGCAAGATTCTCCATGGGCAGGCACCTTCATTTTGCTAGTGTTGAGAGAGATGTTGTCTTTACTGGCACCTGATTTATCCAATGAGATTGCAATGGGAGCCTCAGCAAATGGGTGTCAAATTGGAGGAGAGAAATCCATTAAACAATGGAGTAACATTTTACTAAAGGTAAGGCATGCTGCTTTACATAATTAAGAAATATTTTATTATTTTATTTCAGAACTTGTGGCATTTTTCAATATCGAGCCTATTCATTATGTTATGTCTTCAGTCACATGGGCCTGCAGCCTAAGACTTGAGCTCTTGTTTATAATGAGACACAGATGTCAGGCAGATACCGTATGTCTGTGAACAGTGCTGCATGTCCTCCTCTCTTCATCATCATCATATAGAATAGCCCATGGTTAGGTGTGGTCTTTCAAATGGTTTTCTTCACCGAGAGAATAGAGCATCCTTTTACTAGCACACCACTCTGCTGCTGTTTCTGTATCTCTTCTGAACATATTTCTTGGAAATGTTATACACACCGCACACTGCTTGTTGTGCAGTCATATGTAGACACTCCATGTAGACACTCCAGATAATAAATGCTTATACCATGGCAATGTTTGAATACTTGTTTCTGATTGGCTTGAAGGGCGTTCTAGAGTGTGCATTATTTCCCTATGGCGCACGGTAGAATTTTGAAAACAAAAGTGAATTGAAAACATTAATGGCATTGTTGAATTTGATTTTCGTAATAGAAAGCTAGGACTGATGGTTTGGTTAGCTAAACTAGGAAGACTGTTTGGTTACCATCTAGTAGACTTGCTAGCTACTTCAGTGGATGTTAAATACATTTCTAGCAGCAAATGAACACGTCTAGTGGCAAATGTGTTCAATTACAGCCATGGTATAAAAGGGACAATCAACTTGTTGCTCTATGCGTTCTCTGGAAAATAATGCAACTCCGTGGAAGGTCAGTTCCACTCCGCCAGTGTGTCGTTCATTAGTTTCCATAGAATGCATAGCCTCTTATCCCTTACATAATGAATACATGTACATGTGTCATAGAGGAGGTGTGATTAGTGCAGGGGCACTGCGCTCCAAGTCACTCTGTTGACAGACAATTCCTCTAGTCAGCCATGCTGTGTCATTTGAGACCTCTGGCATGCTGTGTGCCCTTGTGGCTACAACGGTTGAATAATAGTGCACTTGAATGCAACAGCAAGGGCTTCGTCAGGAAATCTTCACAGAGGCAATTCTCTATAGGAGGAGAGAGAAAGTTCTGACTTAAAGAAATGTATGTCACTGTAGTTTACAACTTGTCCTCATTGTTTATGGCTGATTACAGCATGATGGAAATTATATTTGCATGAAAAATCACAACTTTAATGTCTCACAGAAGGGACAAACAAAATATAAATGAAACGTTTCATGTGTGTCTATAGTACCCCTTGGGGTGAGTGTACATTCCCTAAAAGTGGACTTCTAAATATTGGTATGTTGGAGAAATAAAGATAATAAGAAGTGTTATGGATGTTAAATTAAATGGACATCTTTTTTTGGGGAGACTGATGCTGTGGCACAGTGGTCTAAGGTCTAAGTGGCACAGTGGTCTAAGGCACTGCATCGCAGTGCTAGCTGTGTCACTACAGATCCTGGCTTGATCCCAGGCTGTGTCGCAGCCGGCCGCGACTGGGAGACCCATGAGGTGGCGCACAATTGGCCCAGCATTGTCTGGGTTAGGCCGGCCGGGTTGTCCTTGTCCCATCGCACTCTAGCGACTCCTGTGGCGGGCCGGGCCCAATGCACGCTGACACGGTTGCCAGCTGTACGGTGTGGCTGGCTTCCGGGTTAAGCGAGCATTGTGTCAAGAAGCAGTGCGGCTTGGCTGGGTTGTGTTTCAGAGGACGCACCGCTCTCAACCTTCGCCTCTCCCGAGTCCGTACAGGAGTTGCAGCGATGGGACAAGACTGTATCTACCAACTGGATATCACAAAAAAGGGGTAAAAAAATATAACAAAAATAATAATAAAAAACAAACATAACTACAGGCAGCCTGAATAGAATACAAGGCCAGGCACCACCTTTAAAAAAACCTTTAAACATATACAGCTTTCCTCCAGTGTTAGTCATGAAGATGAGATGTTAATGAAGCAATACAGACCCGTTGAATGTTGACACAAATATAAGATGTTTTTGTAATAAACAAATTGTTGATACACTCTTCTCATCTTTCTATCTAAAAAAACAGCACTGCATTCATTGTATGAGTAATCAGAATATATTTTCCCAGAGAACCTTATCTAGAACACATCATTTTCAAGATATCAACAATTACTTCAGGGCAAGTCTGAAGAATACTTCTCAGAACAAGCAGTCATAATGGGGTGAATTCACAAGCTTCTGAAGCTAAGATATGATACATCAATATCCATCACATCCACAACCGTTATGGATGTTAAGGATATCATTGCGCTGAAAAAGGATACTCATAATGAAATGTAAGAAACCAATTATAGACCATATGAAACCTTGTTGAAAGTTGGCTTTACAGAGAAAGTTTCAAGATGATCCAATGTAAGGTGCATTTACATTTACATTTACATTTAAGTCATTTAGCAGACGCTCTTATCCAGAGCGACTTACAAATTGGCATATTTTACAAAAACGTTTCCTGGATGGATGTTACATTGCCTGTTCCAGTCACCCCACTATCTTTATAAGATAGTAGAAAATGAAACAAAACTTTGGCCTGTATTGCTTCATTAACATCTTCAGAACTAACACTGGAGGACAGCTGTGGGTGGAAATACAAGCTCTGTGAGCCCTTTCTGAAAAACCTTTTTTGAGACTTGGCAGCCTACTCTGTAATGGTCCAAATTTCCTACATAAACTGGTCAAATAAAGCTTGAACTCCAACATATAGAATAATTATCAACGTGGTTTCATTTGGAAATGAGTAACTTTATTTGTACATGTTCAGGTTGACCTTCCCACGGAATCACCCTTATCTTATTTGTATTGCACAGTGGTGTACATTGAAGCATACCATGGTGGCATAAAATCTGCACTTCAAAGACAAGACTCAAAAGAATGTAACAAGAATTGACCCTTCAGCCTCCCGGGTGGCGCAGTGGTCTAGAGCACTGCATCGCAGTGCTATGCTGCGCCACCAGAGTCTGGGTTCGCGCCCAAGCTCTGTCGCAGCCGGCCGCGACCGGGAGGTCCGTGGGGCGACGCACAATTGGCTTAGCGTCGTCCGGGTTAGGGAGGGTTTGGCCGGTAGGGATATCCTTGTCTCATCGCGCTCCAGCGACTCCTGTGGCGGGCCGGGCGCAGTGCGCGCTAACCGAGGGGGGCGGGTGCACGGTGTTTCCTCCGACACATTGGTGCGGCTGGCTTCCGGGTTGGAGGCGCGCTGTGTTAAGAAGCAGTGCGGCTTGGTTGGGTTGTGCTTCGGAGGACGCATGACTTTCGACCTTCGTCTCTCCCGAGCCCGTACGGGAGTTGTAGCGATGAGACAAGATAGTAATTACTAGCGATTGGATACCACGAAAATTGGGGAGAAAAGGGGATAAAAAAAAATTAAAAAAAAGAAAAAAAAAGAATTGACCCTTCATACGACTTATTTCTCAGAGAGTCTTTCGTATTTGTCCATCTTACTTTAAAAAACAATAAAAAAATGTATTGACCTGATAAGAAGAGTCAAAGAAAAAAAGGATGAGGTCACTGAATTCTCAGAAGAAGATGGCTCCAGGCCAATCATATAAAGTAGATAATTTACAGTACATGACACACCTGTTTGTTAAATTTTTTTGCCATTGGAGGTGAAAGAGTTTATGAACAAGAAAAGATAACTTGAAAAATACCAGCAAATAGCCCGAGCAAGGTCAACCCACATTTGTATTTTGTAAGTGCACACCAAAATTCAGACCAATGAGAATTTTTTCCCCAAAATAATTATTTTTGGTTGACAAATGTGTCATTAATTGAATAGAAATTACAGTTGAAGTCAGAAATGTACATACACCTTAGCCAAATACATTTCACCTCCGTTTCACAGTTCCTGACATTTAATCCGAGTAAAAATTCCCTGTCTTAGCTCAGTTAGGATCACCACTTTATTTTAAGAATGTGAAATGTCAGAATAATAGTAGAGAGTGATTTATTTCCACTTTTATTTCTTTCATCACATTCCGAGTGGGTCAGAAGTTTACATACACTCAATTAGTATTTGGTAGCATTGCCTTTAAATTGTTTAACTTGGGTCAAACATTTCGGGTAGCCTTCCACAAGCTTCCCACAATAAGTTGGGTGAATTTTGACCCATTCCTCCTGACAGAGCTGGTGTAACTGAGTCAGGTTTGTAGGCCTTCTTGCTCGCACACACTTTTTCAGTTCTGCCCACACATTTTCTATAGGCTTGAGGTCAGGGCTTTGTGATGGCCACTCCAATACCTTGACTTTGTTGTCCTTAAGCCATTTTGAAAGTATGCTTGGGGTCATTGTCCATTTGGAAGACCCATTTGCGACCAAGCTTTAACTTCCTGACTGATGTCTTGAGATGTTGCTTCAATATATCCACATAATTTTCCTTCCTCATGATGCCATCTATTTTGTGAAGTGCACCAGTCCCTCCTGCAGCAAAGCAGCCCCACAACATGATGCTGCCACCCCTGTGCTTCATGGTTGGGATGGTGTTCTTTGGCTTGCAAGCCTCCCTCTTTTTCCTCCAAACATAAGGATGGTCATTATGGCCAAACAGTTCTATTTTTGTTTCATCGGACCAGAGGACATTTCTCCAAAAAGTATGATCTTTGTCCTCATATGCAGTTGCAAACCATAGGCTGGCTTTTTTTATGGCGGTTTTGGAGCAGTGGCTTCTTCCTTGCTGAGCGGCCTTTCAGGTTATGTCGCTATAGGACTCGTTTTATTGTGGATATAGATACTTTTGTACCGGTTTCCTCCAGAATCTTCACAAGGTCCTTTGCTGTTGTTCTGGGATTGATTTGCACTTTTCACACCAAAGAACGTTCATCTCTAGGAGACAGAACGCGTCTCCTTCCTGAGCGGTATGACGGCTTCGTGGTCCCATGGTGTTTATACTTGCGTACTATTGTTTGTACAGATGAATGTGGTACCTTCAGGCATTTGTAAATTGCTCCCAAGGATGAACCAGACTTGTGGAGGTCTACAATTTTTTTTCTGAAGTCTTGGCTGATTTCTTTTGATTTTCACATGATGCCAAGCAAAGAGGCACTGAGTTTGAAGGTAGGCTTGAAATACATCCACAGGTACACCTCCAATTGACTCAAATTATGTCAATTAGGCTATCAGAAGCTTCTAAAGCCATGACATAATTTTCTGGAATTTTCCAAGTTGTTTAAAGGCACAGTCAACTTAGAGTATGTAAACTTCTGACCCACTGGAATTGTGATACAGTGAATTATAAGTGAAATAATCTGTCTGTAAACAATTGTTGGAAAAATTACTTGTGTCATGCACAATGTAGATGTCCTAACCGACTTTCCAGAACTATAGTTTGTTAACAAGAAAATTGTGGAATGGTTGAAAAACGAGTTTTAATGACTCCAACCTAAGTGTATGTAAACTTCTGACTTCAACTGTACATTCCCCTCCACGTGGGCCAGCCCACTACCAATTAGAGTTCTATCCAATGAGCTCTAGCCCCTCGCATTTGAGTGACAGCTAGGGAAAGGCCTGCCCAGCATTATCCAACGAGATTGCAATGCAGGCCCAAAGGTTCAGTGGACACAGGAGAGAGAGAGAGAGCAATTACTTTGTGCACATATGTTGCGTAGTACGCAATTTTCGGGGACCACTTTTGGCTCGTGAGTGATACTTTCAGAACTACTGGCTAAAAAGTATACAAAAGTACACGGATAATCTCTTTAATAAAATGTGTCTTGAAGCACATAGTTATATCTAACCTCAACCAGGTTACAACAACACTGGGTGTAACTAAGTATACCTCAAAATGTTGTTTACTCTGATCATTTTACACAACACCAGGACCTCCAATTCTAGAAGGGCTGCACATATGGCAGATTTGTGTTGGCTCATTCAGTTCAGGTGTAAATCCCCCCCTAAAATATAATGTAGTTGAAAAATATGTACAGTCATTCTCTGTACTTTTTGAATGATCTAATCTAATCAAACCATCAAGACCAGTAATGGCTTTCTGCATTCCAATGGCCTTTGATCTCAGTACAATAAATCCTTGAGATTACAGACCTGATTGTTTGCAGGTGTGTGCAGCTAGTTTGCAGGTCTAGATCAACACACAATGTGTGAATACACAGTCAAAACACATATTGCCCTTGCAAATATACATTCCAGTAAAAATAAATGTTAATTCTTACTCCCTTGTGTATTTCTCAAAGGGGGCAAAAGATTCAAATAGCAAGTTGAAAGGCACCTTCATGAACTTTTGTCTAAGCATTTCTCTCCTTTGGTCAGGTGGAGGAATACAATCACAGGCATACCTTTGATCTTTATCTCTTTACAAGCTGTGAGAAGGGAGCTAGAAGAGTTAAAGAGTACTATCATACCACCCTGCATTTCTCTTTGGTAAACTCCGGCAGAGCTGATAGAATTAAATGATAAGATACAATAATTCATTGGCTGTTGTAATGTAGTGGACATATGTGTGATAATAAACCTCTCTCTGGCTCTCTTCTTGTGTGACCTTCAAGGTAGATAAGCTGCACTCCATGTTCATATTCCCTGTGTGTTGATATTGATGTTTCACGGACATTTTCAAAGTGAACTAACTACAGTACAGTGGCAGCAGGCAAACACAATTACTCCATTCTTCATTATTCTGTGCCAGCCGTATGCATAAAAGAACGGGGGAAAGGACAACCACATTAAATTATTACTTGCCTTTTTGAATCTATATTCTCAAAACAGTTCCTTGGCAACAGTTCTTGTGAAAATATTGTAAATAGCATTCGTAAAGAGACAGGTGGTCTACTGTCTCTTATTGCCACATCATCTGCTTTTACATGCGGCATTGTTCCTCTCCTTACAAATGTTATGTTTATCTCTGTAAGAATATCGCTTATACATTTTTTCCATGATATGAGCGTTTTCATTTGACCCTTTTCTGCCAAAGGATTTCCAAATAACGGTATAGATGTAACGTTATCATTCTAGGGTTTTGATTTGTTTAGATGGTTTGATCAGGTTGTCTTTATTATCATCAATACATGTGATAACAAGATATTGTCGCCTGGGTAGAGAAAGCTACAATATAGAATATTTGAAGAGAATGCACATCATCCCTCTCTCTCCAGTTCAGGCCCCCCCATTTCATTTCTTCAACACCGCGACAGTATGTTTTTTGAACGCTCGTGGCGCTGTACATCTTCTGAACCACCACACAGACAGGAGTGAGAGACAGCCATGGAGAGGTGGAGAACGGACTGTTTTCTTTGTTATTTTTAAACTCTTGCTATTCGCATCTATGACACGATTCACAGTGAGCTGTACAAGCAAAAATTCCCGATGCACTCGAAAACGGCAAGTAGGTTTTCACAGGTGAAGTATAGAGCACTTTTTTTTCAGCTCATGGTTTGGGATTGCGGTAGCCGGAGATGATATGTGCCATCGCTTTGCTGTGTGTGTGTGCGCTAGTCAATTCCGAGATCGAGTGTTCTATCTCTGCTGCGTCTTTTATCGATTCTGGAAAATGGTGTGGTGTTGGTCGTGAACAACTCTGAACATTCATTACCTAAGATACTTACATTTTAGTAGGCAAATAGTGTTGCAAAGTTGTGTACCAGTCGGTCGGCTGCGGAAGGGCCTGGCTGTGTGTACGGAGTTTGTTTCTGCCTCCCCTCCCCCATCCGTTTCTGCTGCTGTGCTGCTCATACTCAGAGGCCAAGACATGAATGCAATGAATGTGGGGCTCACTTCAAAGCATTAGGGATGGTAGGGAATGGGTGTAGTAATACAGTTATAGTAGCGACAGATTACGCTCTTTGGAAATGTACGTGCATATTACGAAACTGAAGACCGCAACACAGTATTTGTGAATGTGCGCATGATAATACTTGCACGATCTACGTGTTCACAGTTGGAATCATATCACAGCCTGTTCTTGAAAATGTGATCTTGCTATTTTGGTAAATGTGCTACTACGTAGGCTACATTGTGGTTTAATAGAATTCCAGCATCAATATTGTTACTTTTTTTTGTTTCAGTATAACGTCAGCTTCCTACATGTTTGTTACGTTGTTGCTGGAAGGCTATGTTGCTAAGTTAATTGATTCCAACTGTGTTGTTTTGGTATTGTACACAGTGAAAGTTGTGAATTCATTGTAGGCTTCGTTTTTCATTATCACCTAAGCTTTCCCCCCTGATTTTTAAATTGAACCGTTTAATTAAAGCAGTAAAGAGGGGAACTTCGATGTAAGGTTTGATATTGACATGATAAATTGCATATAATGTTGATGATTGTACAAATCATTCTGAGTAGTTGGCTGAACTAATACCTAGTGGTCAAAGCAGTTGTCATTAGCTAACGTCCACACCTACTGTGTCAATAAAGATCAAATTCTTATTTACAACGAGACCTCCGGTAGCAGGCGCAGCACGTATAACACACACATAGGTTAAACAATATCATAGATACAACAGTCAAAAGTACACACAATGCCCAGCCAGTAAACCAGTCAGTAAGATATTGAGTAATGTGCAGCATTTAATTAAGAGGTAGTGGGAAAACACATGCAGTTATCAGTTAAAATCTCAGACAGTTTGTTTTTAAATGTACCAGTTGGCCCAAAAGAGCATAGTTTGTGTTTTTTTGAACCATGGTCCAGTCTCTAGCAGCAGGTAATTGAAAAGCATTTTCACCAAAGATACTGAGTGTCTTGGGGATTGCCAGGTTTATGTAATTGCTGGATCTCAGGTTGGTGTTGGTGGTGCGGAGTCTTAGTAGCGAGCTGAGATAAAGGGAGGCCTTGCCGAGGAGGGACTTGTAAATGAATGTGAGCCAGTGGGTTTTATGTCATACATGTAGGGATGGCCAGTTAATGAATGACTATAAGTCACAGTGATGGGGTTGGAATGGGGCACTAGTGACAAAGCTTATGGCAGAGTGGTAAAGTTCGTCCAGTTTATTGAGGGTGGACTTTGGGGCCATATTGTAGATGACATCACCATAATCCAGGATGAGATTATTGTCATTTGGACCATGGTGTGTTTAGCGCTGTGTGTGAATTAAGATTTGTTCTGGTAGAGAAAGCCTATTCTGGACTTGACCTTTGCTTGAAGATTATTGATGTGCGTGTGGAATGATAGTGCCAGATACCCAGGTATTTATCTGAGCTGACATTCTAAGTCATTTGGTGTCTAGATAGATGAGAACATTCTAAAGATATTGAGAATCTTGAAATGTAACATTTTAAAGAGAAGTACTACTCCTGCTACTAGAATTGAGCGTATCACATTTTTGTGTAGATTCATCATCACTGTCAATGTGAAAAGGAGAAATTGAGGATAGTTAGTGGTTCATTGCACTGTGATGTGTAAAATAACCTGTCTGTCCACTCCATAGTTCCCGGACAGCCACAGGGGAGGGCCACTTCCTCCAGGTCTCAGCAGGGACTGAAAATATTTGACTCAAGGTCGTCCTCTGATATGATCAGTCGGAGTGCCTGCCTGGCTACATTCACCACACACAGCAGCCATGGTCACAGTCATGGCAGATTGGGCTCTGCCTGCACCCCACAGTTCCTCTTTGAATGTCCAGAATGCTCTGCCCTTGTCGCTCTATTTCATGCTCAGGGTCGGCTCCTGTAGTACACTGCTCAGATCTGTGTCTGTCATCAGTGGCCTCAAGTGGCGTTTTTGTTCTCTGTATCCTTTACATGACACATGTCAAACATGCAAGTTTATTTTCAATAGTGAAGAGGGGCCGATGTGCACATCTGTCTCTACTTACAGGGAGAAAAAAACAAAATAAGAACCTGACAGTATTAAAGAATGGAAGGAAGAGAAACCCTACTACTCGGTGTCCATGACCCTTTTCCGTTCAGTTATTTTCAGCCAGTCATTCGAAGTCAGAAATACATCCAATAGGATTGTCACGAAGCAGTTAGGCTATCTATATCTGAAATAGTGTTCTTTATTTTCACTACCTCTGTATTTTATAGAATAGATTTCATTCACACTAACATATAGCCTCGCCGCAGTTCAGAAACCCAACAATAAAAATATGTTCTAGAATCTTCTGATGTTAAGGTATTGCTATGGGGAATCATTAATGGAACGTGCTAATCTGTGTGAACACATGACACACAGATCACTTTTTTTCGTGAGCATCGATTTCTTCAATGCCCTTTGCTTTAGGGGATATTGAATTTTATTTCTTAGTAGTCAAAATATTTTTTCAACCTTTAAATGGGTGCTATCGATGTGAGCAATGAAATAATTTATTGCATCTCTGTTTTGGCAAGATTTCTTTTTGAAATATTAGACTTGTGTGAATTCGAAGCTTAGACATAGATATGCAGCCCGCTATTATTTTCTCAGTATTGAATGGATTTCCAATTTGTCTCAAACGTTTGTTCGTTTTTACTAAGTTGTCAAAATGAGATAATAAACGTCTGAGTCATTGCCTGTGAATACGTTTACATTTTATGTGTTTAAAGTTTCCACTCATTATATATTTTTGTATTTTTCTTACAGGAGAAATTCTTTCACGGTGGCATAAGTAGAGGGGTGGATCTGATAGTTCTGCACTGTGGGCTGTACTGGGACGGGGTGTATGGACGCTGTGAAGATGAGCGTGGGCGACAAGGTGGGGGGTTACCTGGTGGATCTGGGGGGCAGCTTCACTGAGGATGCCCCCAGACCCCCGGTCCCTGGGGAGGAGGGAGAGCTGGTGTCCAGCGATGGACGGCCCTACAGCCACGGTTTCTATTCCTTCAAGAGCGAGAGCCTCAAGAACGAGGCCTCCACGGCCACGCCCAGACGACCTGACCTGGACCTGGGCTATGAGCCGGAGGGCAGTGCCTCCCCCACGCCGCCCTACCTTAAGTGGGCAGAGTCCCTGCACTCCCTCCTGGACGACCAGGATGGTATCCACCTGTTCAGGACGTTCCTCAAGCAGGAGGAATGTGCCGACATGTTGGACTTCTGGTTCGCCTGCACTGGCTTCCGTAAGCTCGAGGCCAATGAGGGCCAGGGCGAGGAGAAGAAGCTGAAACTGGCGAAAGCCATTTATAAAAAGTACATCCTGGACAACAATGGAATAGTCTCGAGACAGATCAAACCAGCCACCAAGAGCTTCATCAAGGACTGTGTGATGAGGCTGCACATTGACCCGGCCATGTTTGACCAGGCTCAGACTGAGATTCAGACTATGATGGAGGAGAACACCTACCCGCTGTTCCTCAAGTCAGATATCTATCTGGAATACACCAGGACTGGGGGGGAGAGCCCTAAGCTCTACAGCGATCAGAGCTCTGTCTCTGGGGGTGGGAAGGTTTTACCAGGGTATTTGCCCACACTGAATGAGGACGAGGAGTGGAGATGTGACCACGAGTTGGAGGAGCAGCAGGAGAGTGATCCCACTCCCAGCAACCGGCTCACTCAGAAGCTGCTTCAGGAGACAGCTTCCCAATGCGTCACCAGCACCAAGAGATTCCAGGACAGTCACGAGTACAGGTAAATCCTCTCTCGACATCCTCTCTCTCTCTCCAGTCTCTATAACTATCTAGCTTCTCTGTGCAAGTGCTGAATTAGAAATAAACTTGTCCTCCCCCCCTCTGTGCGAGTGCTGCCTGAAGTTGGAGATGAAAAGTGGCTCTGAGTTTAGCACAGCGGACAGCTTAAGATGAGAGGAATGCAGTGTAGGCAGAGGCCTTTAAGTACCTGTGATGGCGAGGCAGGGGTCGAAGGGAGAGCATTTGCTGGTTGTTAGAAGGTGGAGGCAGACGCTCTTTGTGTTCCCCACGCAGGTGTCCTGTGAATGGCAGGCTTTTCTAGTGGAAGAAAGGTTCTCTCAGAGAAAAGCTCAACATGATTTCTCTTTTGACTGTGGAAAATGGAGAAGTCTGGTTTAACTGCAGCAGAAAGTCAAAGGAATTATTCCCTGTCGAAGGAAATGAACCTGGCACAAAAAAAAGGAAGCACTCCCCATATTTCTCTTCTGGATGACTAAAATAGGATTGTAAAAGTACAGTCTTGTTTGTCTGTCTTCCATTCTTTAATTAATAGTAATATGATGCTTATGTTATATTTGACAGAAATCTTTGTCACAGCCTTCTGTCATTTCATTTGCGCAGAATGGGATTGTGCGATGTGACTGACTACTTAAAACTCTAATCCTCGTCCTGTTGGAACAGAAACAGCGCATCTGGGCTTTTTAGTCCACTATGCAAAGGATTAGGCCTACAAATGTTCCTGCCAAAGTCTGTGAATTAAATATCAATCTTTTTTTAAAGACATATTCACACATCTCTGAATTTGTTCCATATTTGTCACTAAGCAAAGCTGCTATCACCAGTTGTGAGAAGAATATGTGCAGGGATTTTGTGGCCTCATTTAGCCTTGCTCTGAAATATGTAAAAACACAGCATTTTTACTTTTCAGATGTGCTTAAGGATAATGTATTCACTGTTGGCATTGTCTGGTGCAGAGATTGAAGATTGCAGAATTCTATCCCTAGAAGTTGACCCACTTTTCTATCAACAGTCTTAGACAAACCTTGACATATGCAGAAGATGCAGTAGCACCTTAGTGTGCAGAGGATGTTTTGAAGAGTTGTGGTTGCAGGGCTGAAGGTCTTGAAATCAGTCTTTTCAATTAGCCTGACTAAATGGTAACGTTTCCAAGTCTTTGTTTCAGTTTAGGACTAGTGTTGTGATGTTGAAAATAGGTCTACTCAGAAATAGCACATTGTTTAGGCTAAGGAATATTGTTTTGTCTGACTTTAGTCTATTTGGATGCTCCGAACTGCGTTTTTAGTATAGTTATAGTGTATAGGCATATATGTTTCTCATTTACAACTGGCCTATAAATGTGACAGAATGAAAGACTAGGATATTTTAAAACCACAAACACTCCCCACTCCACCCTACTTCTCACTGTGTATTCTATGGCCCCCGGATATGATTGGCTTTAATTAGTGAGAGCAGTGCATTTTTAAGGTTGTTTTCAAATGACTATTTCATTAGGTCTAGTATTTGGCGGAAATTACAAAAAGATTACCCTCCATTTTTAAATAGCCTTTTAGCATCACCCTTCGGGTTTTTGTGCAACTAAATTTTGCACCAGTCAGATGTCTTAATATGTGAAGACCAGAATCCAGGGAATTAAAAGGGAGCAGCTCTGTAGTGAAGATGAATATTTTTCCTCAGTTGTGTAGTAATGCACAAAAAATGTTGCGTGATATTTTTACGTTGTTCTCAGACAAGCAGGTGACGGCCTCAGCCAGTCACTGTTCTTGTAGAGACAAAGCTCTCTGAATATGTTTACATGCTATGATGAGCATGAACACATATATTTTATATGAAACTGTTCATTCTGAAAGACTCATTCAATTCACCCCTGACACAGGTTCCCTGTGGAAAATTTCTCCTGGTGCCCCTCCTCTCTCCAGGTCTCCCTCGGAAAGTAGTTTAGATGGTTTATCTCAATGACAATTTCTGTTTTGAACAGGTTAGATATATAGCTTCCATTTTTATATAACACTATCATCTTCAGAGTAATTGTAGAGAGAATGTAATGAGTAACTAACCTGCTAGCAGGTCTGATTCCTTCGCCTATGTTGCTGTGTAACCAATCAGTGGTGATCCAGGGGTGGCTGCAGTCCAATGTAAAGGGGAGTGACAAAGGACCAGTAATTATTCTCTAGGTGCAAAGAAATGCCCAAGTCGTTGGAACAACAAGAGGCCCTACATCTAATGCTTTGGCATTGAGCTTCTATCACTGTGCATCAGGAGGACAAGTTCATTTAGTTTTTCAGGACAAGGCTAATCAAAGGTATGGATGATGTTTTGGTGGTCTTTCTGCGAGGTATGAGTAACGTTTTGGCAAGTGCTGCTGTTGTACTCGGGTATTTCCTCATGTTCATCGAAAGCCGTCTGGCCTACTCGTCGGTCGTAAGAAACGTGATGAAATGTCATCCATTTACAGCTGTGCACCCACACTGTCATAGCTAAACAGCAGACAAAAATCTACCATGATGAAACCAGTGTTGGTTTGAAAGCATCTCTCTCCTCCGGCTCCCTCTCTTTGCTCTCTCTCTCTGTGATTCTGTGGACATTGACATCATGGCTGCTGCTTCAATCATTAGAAGATTCTAGATCATGGGCATGAGTGCTGCCTGGGAATAATCATCAGAGGCTGCAGTAATCCGAGAGCTGCTTCCATCCGTGATCCATCCGTTTCCTCCTCTCAGGCTGAACCAGGCTGGGCTTAGAGGCTCATAAACAGATGCCTCACTACCAGTCAGTAGGATGGATGGCCATGGTTCAGGTTCTGGTAGGAGGCTGCCATTTTCCCTGTGGTGCCCTGAAGAGAGAGAACAGCCAGGTTGTTGAATTTGAAGCCCTGGTTTCTAGGAGGCAGCAGGGGAAGCAGGCTTCCAGGTCAAGGGGAAACCCTGGTAGAAAGGAGGCTTCCTGCTTGGCGCTCGCTCCCCTGCCGTGCACACTCCTTAAAACAGACTGCGGCCTCCTGCAGCTGCCCCTTTCAGTTGTATTTCCTCTCGCAACGCTCTTTCCTTTAAATGAATCCCACTCATTTGAAACCGTGGCCATAGAACGTGGTCGTTATCCACAACCACGTTGCACCTCAGCCACAAAATTTACATTTCTATGCATTGACGGCTCGTGTATTGGTTGGACTTGTTTTTGTTTGATAAATGTAGCATGAGGGATGCCATCATGGTTTGTGTTTTTTCCTCAAAGCAGTTTTTTAGAGCATCCGGAGCAAAGATGTGTTCTCCTCAGAGCCTCAGTTTTGAGAAGTGAATCCATTTTTACTACCCAACTGTTTAAATTTTCTTTTCTTTTTATTGATAGGTGTTTTTGACTTCAACGGAAACTCACTTTTATTGCAAAATTGCTGACTATTCCAAATGAAGTACTTATCTGAGCTCTTTCCCTTGTTTTCTTAGTTGTTCACGTTATGACATTTCATGTTTTTGTTAGATTTGGCTTGTAAGCTAAAAGCAAATGTCATGCATGTTCTCCATGGGTAATTCAGTAGACTTCCCTTGAAGGGCAGATGATGTAATGGTTTACTGCTCACAGTGCTTATGTGCGGAAAATGCTAAAAGGGCCATAAGCATCATTTCATGACTTAAGTGCTTTAGTATTAAACTGTAATCTCTTTTCCAGTGATAAAAGCTGATAGGACTTATGGTTGATGGACAGGACAGGGCTCTCTCTGTTCAGGAAGCATGACTGGACACATGTTCTTTACGAAGATTAGACCTGTATTTATGTCCATCTTATGTTGAATAGGAAGTGAGGCATGTGTCTGTTTTTTTTCTCGGGGGAAATTTGACTCCGAGATTGTCGAGGACTTTATTGCTCTTTGCCGAATAGTTGTACGCCACCCTGATATGGTCCTGGTGGAATGTGACGGCAGTACCACTAGCCTAGGTCCTGTCATTTATAGCCAATACCCACGTTTCCAACCATAGATTTTATGTGAGTAAAGTCATACAGTTTAAAAATAAAACAGCTGTGACAGAAACAGGAAGTTTCAGTCCAATTTTATAAATGCTGACAGATACGTTGTTCGTTTGACATGGTGGGATCTCTTTGCTTTGGTAAAATGTTATTATGCGAGAAATGGTGGTGGAAATGCCTTTATGCGCAAATATTGATAGCCATTATATCGAAGTAAACTTGGAGTCACTCGATCACATGGTGTGTGGTCCTCCCACTACGACTCAGGAAAGCATGCAGTTTATTAGGCTACAGATGAAATAAGTTATGATGAACTTCACAGGGTGGTGAAAGTGCACGATAAAGTGCACGGTGATGAGCTTCATGCTCCTTTCCAATAAATGTCGAGGGTCTTATTCTGGTGACATGATGATCGATGCTTGACCGCCGTGTGGCTCAGTTGGTAGAGCATGGCGCTTGCAACGCCAGGGTTGTGGGTTCATTCCCCACGGGGGGACCAGGATGAATATGTATGAACTTTCTAATTTGTAAGTCGCTCTGGATAAGAGCGTCTGCTAAATGACTTAAATGTAAATGACAAATAAGAAAATATTCTCGCTCTTATCTGTGATAATATCATCATGTAGACTAGCCTGCTGCAGGGCCTACCCAAACTGTATCTGCTGTTGGCTAAAGAACACGTACCAAGACCCGACTTGTCACATTTGCTATTTAAAGCAAAAAGGTTTTGTGGCAAAACTATTGGTAGAGTTGAAAATGCGATGGAAACACGTTAAACATTCACATTTTATTCGGTAAGCGAAAAAGTACATTTTGTGTGCACTACGTCATCACGCACTGATTTTTATCCGCGACAATTCAGTTTGGTGGAAACACAACTGGTGGGAAAATGCGCGTATTTACCTTGTGGATTTAGCAACATTCGCATGAAAATCTCTCACCAATTGGATGGAAATCTAGTTTATATCGTCATTTTATTCGATAGATTGGCAGTCTAGTTATGACAAAATAAATGATATCTTCCGTCACGACTGCCATTGCTTTTCAAAGAGAACCATTTGTCATTTCTAGACATATTAGAATCTCATCCCTTTACTTACATAATGTAGAACTAAAAGACATTCTTCAACCACTCTCCATTATTCTCTTAATCCAAAACGATTTACCACTTTGCAATAGATTACATTTTTCTTTGTTTGGGCAGAATATGGGCTGACTAATGATAACCAGTCAGAAGTAGCCTGGGTTTGGTCTGGTCTCCAGTAAGACTGAGAGCTTCAGAGTTCCCAGCGAGGGAGCACGCACTGAACACTTTAGGGATCTTCTTCAGTTTAAAGATGAAGAGAACAGAGGCCTACCCAGATCTATAATTCATGTGAAGGGAGCAGTTTGAGGAGTGTGTTGAGGGAGGTTGAGTCAATGATGGAGGCTGTGGTGATGCGATGCCTCCAATAAGAATTGAATCAGCATCTCTACTGTACCTACCCTTAGAAACCCTCTGGAGGATATTCATTATGACAATGTGGGTGGTTTTGTGTGAAAGACATGTATTACTACAGAGATACTACAGTAGTCTTATTTGGAAATGTTTCTTTGTTTTATATCTAAATGACATTTACATTGTCACTCAGTTCTTATCCAGAATAACTAACAACGTCCTTCCCTTTTAATGCTATGATAATACAGTGCAATAATCTTTGTCAAATGTACTTACGTGTGTCTCATGTGAACCTGAATCTATTGTTTAATGGTGCTAATACACTCTGACATCATTGATTGTGTTATATCACGTGCTATGTATTGTTAATGACTTTGCCTTAATGCTATCTCTCTGAATGTTGCGTTTCTTCTAGACGTGTGCCGTGGCGGGAGCCTGTCAACCCGTACTATGTCAACACGGGCTACGCCATGGCCCCTGCCACCAGCGCCAACGACAGTGAGCAGCAGAGCATGTCCAGTGCCAGCGACGTCGACACACTCTCCCTGACAGACAGCAGTGTGTATGTACTCGCACAGCCTCCGCATCACCTCCCACTCACACGCATGCACACACACAATCGGTCAAACTGTAATAGTACATACCACAAGTAAGGGCAGAATGCCTCGAGAATGAAGTTTAGCTTCCCTGTTCCTTGCTATTCAGCATGAGGACCTTCACAAACAATTTCATGACATGTGAGTGTGTGGGCATAGAAAATAATAGTGAGTCTTATTTTCAATTTCATCCATGCCCAGTATATCTGAGCTCTACCTGGGTCGTATTCATTAGGGCACACAGTAGCAAAACGTTTTGCCACAGAAAACAGAAACAAGTTTCTCATTGAACAAGTTCAGGTAGTCCCTCTTTTTTAGTATGTTTTCTTCCGTTTGGTGCCGAATGAATAGGACCCTAGTCTGACTGTAGCACCTCCTGCTGCACGCAGACTGGTGCCATTTCCCCCTGTCTGTCTGTCACTGGGAGCAGCAACACATCTCTCTCTGCTCCTCTCCTCAGAGAACAGCCATCTGTTCATCACCCACACGAATGAAAGCCGCTAAATGTCATTACGTATGCTAATTATAGAGCTATAAACTGGGAGGTACGACAGGGCCACAGTATGTCATTTGAAGGCTTTGACTTGTTACCCTTTTAAATCAAGTTTCCCGGAATTCTGAGGAAATGGTGGAGAATTGGCGGTAAAAGGTTGAGTAGATTTTGACAGGCTCTCATAATTGTGTAAAAGGAGTCGGTACACAATGAATAAAAATGAAATGTTATAGCCTACGTCTTATATGACATACCCACATTGCTTGACAACGGTTTGTTTCAAGATGGGTACATGTATAAGCAGCGCCTTCGGAGGATCCCATGTTGGACACAAGCTGTTATTTAGCGCAGCGATCCTCTTTCTTCCGCCTTAGCGGGAAGCAGACTGTTTCCCTTTAGAGTAAATCGAGCTAGGATGTGTTGGCAGAGGGAAGTCAGAGAAGACCGGAACGGTGCTGTAAGTTCAGAGATGGCACAGGGGAACGCATGTTTAAAGAAACATCAAAGGCTGCTCAGCAGGACAAAAACATGTGTCTGAAGCAGGATAGATTAGAGGCCATTATCAGCTGTTTGTTGCACAGCTCCTGGCGCAGGCGAGTCAAACCCAGCAGGACCACTGAGACTTGGGATAAAACAATTCATAGTGTTGGTGTCGGCGACCGCACCACTCTCTGCTTGTTCACTACTGTGTATGGCTACAGAGGAAAGCCTCAGGGTTTAGGTACTCTGGTATTTACCGAAACCTAAATCCAGAAATCTCAACCCGCTCAATTTACCATGAACTCCCAAAATGTTGTCCTTCTCTTAGGATGATTGAGCTACTGTTTAGAAATGTAAGTGCAGCTTCAAAGTAACCTATGAGTTTTCTCGTTTTGAATATGTTTGTAAAATTGTTCTTTTTGTTTTTGTTCCAGAGATGGGGTTCCACCATACAAATATCGCAAACAGCATCGACGAGAGATGCACGAAAGTGCCAAAGCAAATGGGCGTGTGCCACTACCTCATATTCCTGTAAGTTAACCTTGGTTTAGCTGCACACACACACACACACACCCCTACACAAACAAGTACGCACGCATACCTGCAAGAACCCCACTCGCTCATCAAAGACGGCTTACGTGGCTGTAATCTGGTATTCTAGAAACATCAGTCTTTCTCAAATGTTCCCATCTCTCCACCTTCCTGCATCTGTAAGATGCCAGACTGCATCTCTCTCTGGGCCCGTGTAGGGTGTGTGAATAGCTCATACTGAGGCTTGTGCTTTCTAAACTGTGCCTGGTGCTCTCCTCAGCTGTCTGTCTGTGTTGAAGCCTATCAGACAGCAGGGTTTCTACTCTGTGGCAGTCCCGCCTCCCTGCATGCCTCTGCAGCTCCCTACAGGAGAACTCCCATCCTAATTGGGCCTCGGAGTCAAGAGTCCTGCTTAACAAGACTCTCCCTCACATTAGGATGCATGTATGTTTTTGTGTAGAATATTTTTTTTTTTCATTGACTTCTGTTTTTCGGTACACAGAATACAAAATAATAAAGAAACTAACTCTATGCATAGCAGAAAAATGGAAACGCCGGCTGCCTTGTCCTTGATTGTTCCGTTTTTGTCTAATGGATTAGTCCCAGACACATACTGCAATGGTAATGGAGAGACGTACAGTGCAGTTGGAAAGTATTCACACCCCTTGATCCCCCCCCCCCCCCCCCCACATTTTGTTAAGTTACAGGCATATTCTAAAATGGATTAAATAAAAAATAATCCTCATCAATCTACTCAATAATGACATTTCTGCAAATGGATTAAAAATAAAAAACAGAAAAACTTTATTTACGTAAGTATTCAGACCCTTTCCTATGGGACTCGAAATTTAGCTCAGGTGCATCCTGTTTCCATTGATCATCCTTGAGATGACTCTACAACTTGATTGGAGTCCACCTGTGGTAAATTCAATTGATTGGATATGATTTGGAAAGGCACACACCTGTCTATTCAAGGTCCCACAGTTGACAGTGCATGTCAGAGCAAATACCAAGCCATGAGGTCGAAGGAATTGTCTGTAGAGCTCCGAGACAGGATTGTGTCGTGGCACAAATCTGGGGAAGGGTACCAAAAAATGGCGGCAGCATTGAAGGTCCCCAAGAACACAGTGGTTTCCATCATTCTTAAATGGAAGAAGTTTGGAACCACCAAGACTCTTCCGAGAGCTGGCGACCTGGCAAAACTGAGCAATTGGGGGAGAAGGGACTTGGTCAGGGAGGTGACCAAGAACCCGATGGCCGCTGACAGAGCTCTAGAGTTCCTCTGTGGAGATGGGAGAACCTTCCAGAGGGACAACCATCTCTGCAGCACTCCACCAATCAGGCCTTATGGTAGAGTGGTCAGACGGAAGCCACTCCTCAGGAAAAGGCATATGACAGCCCCCTTGGAGTTTGCCAAATGCACCTAAAGGACACTCAGACCATGAGAAACAAGATTCTTTGGTCTGATGAAACCAAGATTGAACTCTTTGGCCTGAATGCCAAGTGTCACATCTGGAGAAAACCTGGCACCATCCCTAAGGTGAAGCATGGTGGTGGCAGCATCATGCTGTGGGGACGTTTTTCAGCGGCAGGGACTTGGAGACTAGTCAGGATCAAGGGAAAGATGAACAGAGCAAAGTACAGAGAGATCTTTGATGAAAACCTGCTCAGGACCTCAGACTTGGGTGAAAGTTCACCTTCCAACAGGACAACGACCATAAGCACACAGCCAAGACAACACCGGAGTGGCTTTGGGATAAGTCTCAATGTCCTTGAGTGACCAAACCAGATCGAAGATCTGGAGAGACCTGAAAATAGCTGTGCAGTGACACTCCCCATCCAACCTGACAGAGCTTGAGAGGATCTGCAGAGAAGAATGGGAGAAACTCCCCAAATACAGGTGTGCCAAGCTTCTGGCGTCATACCCAAGAAGACCAGAGGCTGTAATCGCTGCCAAAGGTGCTTCAACAAAGTACTGAGTAAAGGGTCTGAATACTTATGTAAATGTCATATTTGAGTTTTCATTTTTTATTTTATTTTTTTATTTAAATCTAAACCTGTTTTTGCTTTGTCATTATGGGGTATTGTGAGTAGATTGATGAGGAAAATAGAAAACATGTATTACATTTTAGAATAACCCTGTAACGTAACAAAATGTGGAGAAAGTCAAGGGGTCTGAATACTTTCTGAATGCACTGCATACACTGAGTGTACAAAACATTAGAAACACCTACTCTTTCCATGAGAGAATGACCAGGTGAATCCAGGTAAAAGCGATCAACCCTTGTTGATGTCATTGTTAAACCCACTTCAATCAGTGTAGATGAAGGTGACGATAGGTTATGTGGGTTGTGTATGTGTGTATGTGTGCCATTTCAGAGGGTGACTGGACAAGACATTGCCTTTGAACAGGGTATGGTAGTAGGTGCCAGGCGCACCGGTTTGTGTCAAGAACTGCAACCCTGCTGGGTTTTTAATGTTCAACAATTTATTTTGTGTATCAAGAATGGTCCTCCAGCCAACTTGACACAACTGTGGGAAGTATTGGGGTCAACATGGGCCAGCATCCCTGTGGATCTCTTTGACACCTTGTAGTCCATGCCCTGATGAATTGAGGCTGTTCTGAGGGCAAAAGGGGGTGCAACTCAATATTAGGACGGTGTTCCTAATGTTTGGTACGCTCCGTGTACAATCTTCACAAATAGAGGGTAATAGCCAAAGTAGTGAAGTAATTTCTACAGCCAGGCCTTCTAACGGCCATAAAGCTACTCTGGGCTGTTTGTGTGTAAAGCTTTGTCTGTGTTGGGTAAAATGAATATGAATCCAACTGAAACCGAATTCAAAGAGAAAATAGCAGTCAGAGCTGGAGAAATCTCCGGCTTTGTAATCAGCATGTGGACATATCCTGTGTGCTTTGGTGGGGCCCAGAGTAAAACGGCCCTCTACAATATTTAGGCTATCCCCAGAATGTACTTTAATCTCTCTTTGCTAGATTACTACAACAATGCACCTTACAGGCTTGAGTTGTGTTGGGAATACCAGCTAAGAGCTGCATATTCCCAGCATCTTCCTTTGATAAAAAATGTACTTCACTCTGCTGCCTGTAATTAAACATGCAATGATGGGGATTATTTTGAACGGACAATCACTTTTTAGAGATTAAGTCTGGTCTGTGGTGTACCAGTGAGTTTTCACTGTGTTTTTCCAGACGTGGTCTGTAGCTCAGACGCTGTTAACCTTTATTTAACTAGGCAAGTGGGGCACGGTGTCACACTGCGACGCGTCGATCTGGAGATTGATTTCGGTGTTTTTGTTTTTAATGGCTATTATAAAGTCACTGACCAACAAAGTTGTTTATGGCTGATATTTGACTATCTTATACATTTTCTCTAACTTTGGAAGTACCCTATGTTGAAACTTTATTGTTGAGATGAATGCCTGCGGCTTACAGCATACATTATGCAGAGCAGCCTATATCAGACTATTCAAAGCCTTAAACCATGTCAAATCAGACCTTGTAGGTACTACATTAGCTACTAAGCAATAGTCTTCTTGACTTTGGTTTGAGGTTATTGTTTTGGCACCTTCATTTCCATTACAGGTCCCCTGTTAGCTTTTCCCTGATAAACTGTAGACGTGTTTGATAAGTCTTTCCTCCTTCTGTATCATTTTCTCCCTTGTTCTATCAACCGAAGTGAACAGCATAGTGACCACAGGTTTTACCTTTCAGGAGAAAACGGTAACATTGTTATCAGCGAATGACTACTGGTACAATTTGAAGTGAACTGGAAATTGTGTGTTTCCCTCTGTTAGCGCACAAACCGGATACCAAAGGACATTCACGTGGAGCCGGAGAAGTTTGCGGCGGATCTGATCAGCCGGCTGGAGGGAGTGCTGAGGGAGAGGGAGGCCCAGGAGAAACTGGAGGAGCGGCTGAAGAGAGTCAGATTGGTACGTTGTTGTCCACAGAAAAACCACCATGCTGTCTGTATGATCCCTCTCCCTGGTCGGGCACTGTACTACTCTATATGTCCCATCATCCTCATAACAACCTCTTACCATGTTCTCTACAGCTGGTCGCCGTTTGTCTGGCTGTCTATCAGAAGGTACACTGTAATATCTCCGTTTTTTGAAAGGACTGGGTTGATTCATTAAAAGGAAACAGACATTATTCCATTATGAATCATTTATAAAAGTGTAGCTCTGGCCTATCAGGGATCCATCCCACTGTATCTTGGATCCCTTTGTCTCTGGCATCAGATGGAACACCTGCAGACAGCTTGAGCCACTTGTGAGCCTGGCTCACTGTAATGACTTTGTTTGAAGTCAGTTGGAGCGTGAAGAAATGCCTGGACTCACCGCAAATGGAATCTCTTTCGGTACACAGAGCCAGGTCTTAAGTCTCAAGGCAGATATTTTATGTCGTTTGGCCCCTCCGTAAGAGGAACCGCCATCATGGAACAGTAGTTCTCTCTTTATTAAGAGCTGGTGGCAGACAGGGGAGTAACAAATAGTGACTCTATTAACTGATATTCTTACCTTAATCAAAGATAAGCTAGTCCCCTCCCCAAATTCCTCCTCTGCTCTCTTACCTGGTTTTCATCCACAGACTTACACCCTGATTTCACTGAATGTGGCCTCAATCCAATGTTGATTGATGGAGATGTCACATCCGGTCTAGGCATACTCCCTCAGTAGTGTCTGAAAGGAACGGGTCAATATTGCAGGATAGCCTGTGGTATTATGGTGCTGTTTACTGATTAAACCATTTGTCTTCTTTATCTCGCCTCTAAACAATACAGAACCTTTAGGATCAATGCATTGGTGCCACTGAGAGCTCAATAGGTGTTTTTTGCTTTACTTTTCAACGCTCTGAATATTGGCCCACCTAATGTATAATTTACATGTTCAATAGCAGCAGTACATTCCACTTCCCTGAGGTGAGAGTGAGTGAGAGAGATTCGGTACATCACATTCATTAGTAGATGCCTTTTAGCAGGATGGGCTCAGCAGGTCTGGATCTGGCCTCATTTTGGCACGAACAGGGTAACTGAGAGTGCAGAGCAATGGCCTGCACAGCTGCTCTGAGCCAGGCCAATATCTGCATGCGCCAGTCAGACCCTCATCAAAAAGTCCTTCGCTCCCGCCCAGGATTCCTCTACCTGGAGTGAGCATCAAAGCCTCCACCACATAAATTGCCCACTGTTATTTGCCAATGATTCCCATGTTGAAATGCCATAAAAGGTGTGTGGGAACGGTGAGGAGCCAATGGAGGCTGATGTGTTTTAGTTAGGGGAGTGGAAGACCGGGTCAACACATCCTTAGCAATTCAGTTAGTCGCAGAGACAGAGACAGACCTGGTGAAATAAGGGCACAATGGTATGCACTGCTGCTACATGTCATACAGTTAGTTACTATGGCTGTACGTGCCATACAGTTAGTTACTATAGCTGTACGTGCCATACTGTTAGTTACTATGGCTGTACGTGCCATACTGTTAGTTACTATAGCTGTACGTGCCATACAGTTAGTTACTATGGCTGTACGTGCCATACTGTTAGTTACTATGGCTGAACGTGCCGTACAGTTAGTTACTATAGCTGTACGTGCCATACAGTTAGTTACTATGGCTGTACGTGCCATACTGTTAGTTACTATGGCTGAACGTGCCGTACAGTTAGTTACTATAGCTGTTCGTGCCATACAGTTAGTTACTATGGCTGAACGTGCTGTACAGTTAGTTACTATGGTTGAACGTGCCGTACAGTTAGTTACTATGGCTGAACGTGCCGTACAGTTAGTTACTATGGCTGAACGTGCCATACAGTTAGTTACTATGGCTGAACGTGCTGTACAGTTAGGTACTATGGCTGAACGTGCCATACAGTTAGGTACTATGGCTGAACGTGCAGTACAGTTAGTTACTATGGCTGAACGTGCCATACAGTTAGTTACTATGGCTGAACGTGCCATACAGTTAGTTACTATAGCTGTACGTGCCATACAGTTAGTTACTATGGCTGAACGTGCTGTACAGTTAGTTACTATGTCTGAACGTGCCTTTGTCTAGAAACTAGAACATAGCAGTGTTGTAGCTTGAAATATATAGAGCTATTTAATTGTAGTAAAAATCAAGGGTCTATTAAAAATCAAGGGTCGATTATGCTGGCAGGCGTGATGTAGAGTGAAATAGCTTTGCACCACAGAGGAAGAACATTCCCTCTGCAGCAGAGCCGTGATAATGCCACTGCACGTGTTAACACATGGTCTTGTGGAAGTGTGCCATCTGCTGGTGTGACTGATTGGAACAAATAGCCTTTTGCCTTTTGAAATGACTTTAGCAGTTGTTCTTTCGCAATGTGGTGAGTTGGGGCTCCATTTATTTTCTTGGGAAATGACCAGACACTGAAGCTCATACATGTGGGTAGGATATATTTGTATATTATATACTGATGTAATCTCTGATATGTCAACTTGTGGTATTGCTGTTGAGTTGGGTAGTAACCATTTTCAGTATATTTAATCATATTTTTCTTTCTGGAAGGAGGAAGAGGGTGAGGATGCAGACGTCTCCACATCCACCTCGTTCTCCAGTCACAGACTGCCCCCTGGTGCCCACCCACAGCACTACAACAACCCCCGCTACTCTGACATCGGCTACAACGGCCTGGCGCTGCGGCCTGACGCTCACGAGGAGAACCCCGAGAGCATCCTGGACGACCACGTCCAGCGAGTCATGAAGACCCCCGGCTGCCAGTCCCCGGGCACCGGCCGCCACTCCCCCAAGTCCCGCTCACCCGACAGCTTCCCTGCAGGTGGCAAGGTGCCCGGACCTGGCATGCCACTACCCACAGGCCCGGGCAAACAGCCAGCTCGGCTGGGGCCCAAAGGGGAGGCTGCCAGCCACCAATACCACCACAAACACGTGCACCACATCCACCACCCGGGCGGAGGGAAGCCCAAAGAGCAGGTGGAGGCTGACGCAGCCATGAGGGTCAATGGTAACTTCCACTTGGGGATGGAGCAGCACAACTATGGGTCCAAGTCTCGCAACTATGCTGACAGCATGGGCCCCAGCCCGATGGATCCTATGGGCTACAGGTACGCACAGAAGCACACAGCCTCTTCATGTCTCTTTGAATTATGTCTTTAGTTCTTCCATGTCTACGTTTTTTTTAAACACTTGCCATTAACGTTGTTGTCCTTTTAATCATACAATTTCCGTAGTAGCAAAGGTAGCACGCTATCGAAGCGGCCATTTAAGAAGGCTGAGGAGGTGCGGACCTTTGAGGTGCCCGTGCCTCCAGAGGACGTGGAGAGGAACCAGAAGATCCTCCAGTGGATGATGGAGGGAGAGGCGGTCCGCAACAAGAAGAGCCCCTACGGGTGAGTTCCGGCTTTATGGGTGACCCCTAGCTGTCTTTCCCACGTAGGGAATCGGTAACGTACAACCACAGAGATGCAAGTCAATTGAATTAACTCGGATCTGTATTATGGTGGTATGTGTACATTTGGGTCAAACAATGACAAGGATGTCTCCCAGGAGCACCACAGGGTCCAAGAAAACCCCGTCGGGCCACGAGGTGTCGCGGCCCAGCTCTGTGGAGCGTCCTGGGGCAGTGCATCCTTGGGTCAGCGCCCAGCTGCGGAACAGTGTGCAGCCCTCACACCCCTTCATCCAGGACCCCACCATGCCCCCCAACCCGGCCCCCAACCCCCTCACCCAGCTGGAGGAGGCTAGGAGGAGACTGGAGGAGGAGAAGAAGAAGACTGGGACCTTACAGACCAAACAGAGGTGAGTCGGCGTTACCTGGGGAGGAATGGAGATGTCTCTGTCACAGCCTGGTTCTTCATGTCATGTCTAGCCATCCGTTGTATTGTTGTAGTGATTGTGGCAGCCATGTGACTGAATCACCAAATTCATCCTTTTGTTAATACAGGAAAAAAGAGTAACGTTGTTATCGAAAAGTAATGTTTGTGCTGAAACAGCAAATGTTGGGGTGAGCCGAAGCATGACAGGGTCTCAGACTTCTAAATAATTTTTTTTAAATCAAAAAAAATTCTTCACTTTTCCCATTGATCAAACCCCCCTTTGAGTAGCATGATGCACTGACCAACCTTGTTTTACATTTTCATTGCACATCTGTGCATGATCACTGGTGTGTGTATCCTGGTTGGTGTGGCCCTGTGGCTGGTCCGTGTCTAACTCCCAGGGTTGTTGGGTCCTTCAGGTATGTGATGGAAGTGATCCAGCGGGGGCCCGCCCTGTTCCCACCGCTCGGCGTGGTGCCTGCCACCAGGCCCGCCCTGTTCCCACCGCTCGGCGTGGTGCCTGCCGCCAGGCCCGCCCTGTTCCCACCGCTCGGCGTGGTGCCTGCCGCCAGGCCCGCCCTGTTCCCACCGCTCGGCGTGGTGCCTGCAGCCAGGCCCGCCCTGTTCCCACCGCTCGGCGTGGTGCCTGCCGCCAGGCCCGCCCTGTTCCCACCGCTCGGCGTGGTGCCTGCCGCCAGGCCCGCCCTGTTCCCACCGCTCGGCGTGGTGCCTGCCGCCAGGCCCGCCCTGTTCCCACCGCTCGGCGTGGTGCCTGCCGCCAGGCCCGCCCTGTTCCCACCGCTCGGCGTGGTGCCTGCCGCCAGGCCCGCCCTGTTCCCACCGCTCGGCGTGGTGCCTGCCGCCAGGCCCGCCCTGTTCCCACCGCTCGGCGTGGTGCCTGCCGCCAGGCCCGCCCTGTTCCCACCGCTCGGCGTGGTGCCTGCCGCCAGGCCCGCCCTGTTCCCACCGCTCGGCGTGGTGCCTGCCGCCAGGCCCGCCCTGTTCCCACCGCTCGGCGTGGTGCCTGCCGCCAGGCCCGCCCTGTTCCCACCGCTCGGCGTGGTGCCTGCCGCCAGGCCCGCCCTGTTCCCACCGCTCGGCGTGGTGCCTGCCGCCAGGTCCGCCCTGTTCCCACCGCTCGGCGTGGTGCCTGCCGCCAGGCCCGCCCTGTTCCCACCGCTCGGCGTGGTGCCTGCCGCCAGGCCCGCCCTGTTCCCACCGCTCGGCGTGGTGCCTGCCGCCAGGCCCGCTCTGTTCCCACCGCTCGGCGTGGTGCCTGCCGCCAGGCCCGCCCTGTTCCCACCGCTCGGCGTGGTGCCTGCCGCCAGGCCCGCCCTGTTCCCACCGCTCAGCGTGGTGCCTGCCGCCAGGCCCGCCCTGTTCCCACCGCTCAGCGTGGTGCCTGCCGTCTCTGACACGGAGCTGTCCGAGTACGTCCAGTCTGGTTTACCCCAGTAGCCCTTAACCCCCATCCCATTGGTCACTGCAGCACCCCACCTCACCACCTCCTCCCATGTCTATCACCAGCAGCATCCAGACCCGACTGCTCTGTATCTGCACAGCCAAACAGAGGCCTGTCTGTATGACTAGACTCCATAGAGATTAATTGAGGCATACATGTTTGATTACTGGCATTAATACTTGTATCCCCATATTCTAGTTGTAGTTTCCTGTACAATAACATCTGTGTGTAGTTTAGTTTTTTGTCAATTATAAATTCATATTTGAACTGATTATTTGCTCATGTATGCGTGGGGATTAGAATAATCAGTCTCACCTCTTCAGCCATTTCTTAGTCAGACAGTAATCCGTAGCTGCAGGGTCAGGGCTAAGACGGTGGATGGCAGTGAGAATGATCATACCTCTAGCTTCACACTGGTAAGCAGAGGGGATGAGAGGGATTAGAATGATATTAAGTGGAGAGAGATGGGGAAGATAGAACTGGAGGACAGGGAGGGAGGTAGCAGGAGGCAGCAGCTAGGGAGAGGTGTACTGTAAGCTGCGTGGGGCGAGAATGCAGAGCTTTGATGTTCTCTGTGTGAAGCTGCAGTCTGTTTGATGTTCCGTGGCTTCTTCCTCCGATGGACAGTTTAGTGATGAAGGGGGACAGGATAGCTGCAGTAAGGAGCAGATGAAAGCTTGGCTATCCTGGCATAGCCCCTGAGCCTCTATCACTGGGCCTCCACCACCTCACCCCACTCCATCAAACCCAACAACAGGCCCGTGGGCATGCAGTTGGAACACTACTTACTGTAGTAGCCTGCTCCCTGCTGGTAGCATTTGGGCATAACACGTCTTCATCACAATCCCATTTAAACTCTGAGCATTTCCTTGCTTGAACAACATTACCTCCAAGAACTCTGATTGATAAATTATGACTTTCCCTGGACAAGGTCCTTAGGGCAATATTACCTGTGCCGGGAGTGCTCAATTTGATAGCATTTTAGAGAAAATCAATGCTGTAAGGTCACACATTGTGGATCATGAAGTATTCAAATCATGAAACTGATTCTTTGAATTTGTTTGTCAAACATATTTTTGCATTTATTGGTTGTCTCCTTTTTGGCAGACCTCTGGAAATCAAACTAAGGGCCCCACTAGGGGTCCCCGGCCCCCTGGTTGATTATGCTTCGCCACCTAAACAGTCTGCATTGCAACTCTGGTGGCTGTCACAGCCAAAACATTTATAAGTTATAAAGAGGGAGTATGAGTGACTTGAAATCTTGTTTTCTTACATCAGATTCTGACTGAGAGGAAATTATACCTCGATGTCAGAATCCCCCCCCCCCCACTCTTACTCTGTCAAATGATCAGAGCTTGGAGTTCTGCCTTGGTCTTTGAAACATCTCATTTGAAAGATGAAAGGAAGCCTTGACTTGACACATTGAATGAACCTCTTTCTTGTTTGTTTGCAGACATAAAGTGACGAAGAAGCCCGCGTGTGAGAACATTACGGTGGCCTACTACTTCTGTGGGGAGCCCATCCCGTACAGGACGTCGGTCAAAGGTCGCATGGTCATGCTGGGCCAGTTCAAAGAGCTGCTGACTAAGAAAGGAAGCTACAGGTGAGGTCACGACTCTACCTGGTGAGGCACAGGACACTAGATTTACAGGATGATGTTATGTAACATTTTAGTCTATTGAACTCTGAAGTCATTGACATTGAATATCATGTTTTTGTCGTGTTTATGGTAATGTGGAAAATGATGAACCACATTCCAAAGTAAATTTTTTGTCTTATGTAAATTTGGTGCATAATAAATAAAGCTTTTTCAATGCACTTGAACTAACAACCAACTGTTCTCTATCCAACCGACTCTAGGTATTTTTTCAAGAAGGTAAGCAATGACTTTGGGGTGGTGTTCGAAGAGGTACGCGAAGATGATGCTATCCTGCCCATCTTCGAGGAGAAGATCATTGGGAAAGTGGAAAAGATTGATTGATTGACATGGAGGTGGAGAGAAAGGAGACGTTCACAAAGTCGGCCTGCGCTGGAGCTATCGATGGATGAGCTGTTCACTTGAGAGAGACAGAGAGAAAGTGTTTGATTAGAGGGAGGATTGGCAGTGGAGAAAAGGTACGGAGTAAGTCGCTACAGGAGGGAATGGATGAAAGGAGGAGAAAATGAGAGGAGTGCATAGTGGTCACTGTGGGAGACACTCATGACTCCAAGGCTTTCATATCTGCTCAGTGCCACTGCATTGTGCAGACAGAGTAGGAAAGCATTGGACTAAAAAAAAAGCAGACATTCTCTCCTTCAGTGTCTTTCTGTAAGTGTAATGTAATGTAGCATTGTACAATTTGACGAGAAGAAAAATGCTATGAATCTGCTTACTAAAGCAGCATATTATTTTTAATATGACGTATCAGAAGGTATCCTTTCTAATGTAACCAAGCGTGTCATTTTTATGTGTTGGTACCAGATGTGTACAGATTGTCTGTTTAAAACATAACGATAAAGTTTTATATTATCTATTTAAATATTTTGAAAGAAAGCGGTCGTTTTAATCCTTTTAAAGCAGTGGCGCTGTTCCAATTCCACGAGATCCAAGTGTTTTGACAGGGCTGTTTTTCAAGTATTGTTGGAACTATTATACAGCCCCATGTTCTACCAAGTGCTTTTTACAGGAACACTCAACCTTGCCAGTCCTCTAAAGTTAAGTGGTATTGAGTTATCATGCTGCACTTATCACTCACTGTATTATGCATTAGTGTCAATGGAGCAAAATGAAAAGGAATGCCTTCTTGAGGTTGCCCTTAACTGATTCTGCCTTCATGTTTTGTGTTTTTCAATTAGGAAGGGACTCCCCGGCAGTAGCTCGATCTGTGTACAATGTACTGTACTCTGAGGTCTCTTAACTTTCCCCATAGTGTACGTGTGTATGCACATTAAATACATTATTATACCCATACCTGCAGACATCTGCCAACTTAAATTGATCCCCACTATGTTCAGTAACTTTTAGATTTTGCTACAGTTAGGTCTTAATCGTAGCAGATCAGCGCAGAAAATAACATCTTTGATCAGAGATAATCACAACCAGTTGTGTACATGCTACTGACAGTTCAGATCCAGATTCTATTTACAGTCTAGAGCTTTTGTAGGCATTTAAGACCAGAGTCCATAGTAGAAGTCTCCTGGAGGTTCATACACGGGTGTCTGTGTAGAGAAAGGGTCTGTGTGCGGAAGTTTGTCACAAAGTAACTACCGTGTTCAATAGAGCATTGATCATCTAATGTGTGTTCACATGCATTCAGAAAGGCTCCTGAACCCATGCTTTCACTCTGGACAATGAAAGGACATAGTATATGTTTACCTAGTTAATATATCACAAATACAGCTGAATAATGACTTGTAGCCTTTCATAGCTCTATAGAGCTACATTTGGTGCCTGGCAGAAATTGTCTCTAGAAATAACTTTAGTATGAAATGATCTACTTTTTTGATAGGTCACAATACACCAAAGAGAACAGTAGAAGTTGATATGTTTGTCATCCCCTTTTCTCTTCTTTATTTCATTCACATGGTACTCTTTGATTATTCTCCAAATCCCTGTGTTGAAGTGGAATTCTCTTGTACAATGTTCTAGGGCAGGGCTCCAACCCTGTTCCTGGAGAGCTACCCTCCATGTAGGTTTCCGCTCCAACTCCAGCTGTAACTAACCCGATTCAGCTCATCAATCAGCTAATTACTACAATCAGTTGCGCTAGATTAGGGTTGGAGGGAACCTGCAGGGCGGTAGCTGTCCAGGAACAGGGTTGGAGAGCCCTGTTCTAGGGCGTTGTGCCGGGGTCAGTGCAAGGTGGAATGTGCTAACCATTGTGTTTGATTAGGATGGTAAGGACCTTTTTCATCAGAGTGCTGTATTGCTGGGAGTTGTTCTGTATCAACACCACATATAAGAGGACGATCTCCTTTTCTGAGATGCTGTTTTTGTATTTATTTAGATGGATATTTTTGAAGAATCTGTATGAAGTTAACATACGTAGTGGACAACCCTCTATTGCTCCTGTTTAAAGATTTGAATAACCGTATTTTATGTTTTTATAACGAGAGGTATTTACTCCATGACCTTTGACAATATTGGTACTCAACCATCATCTGTCACACTACAATGTAGAATTTGGCTCTCTGTTATGATTATCATTCGATTATTAGATGTTCACTGTCTGTATGTATTACCAATGGAGGGCAGTGATTCTTACTGTGAAAGCCCCAAAGTGAACTTCCCCCACTTATGGTCAATGAAATGTATATAACATCCATCACAGAGTGCCTTTTATTGCCATCCTCTCATGTCATCCGCTATGTGATTCTCAAGTATTACCAGGGCCTTGCTTTATATTTTTATTTAGCGTCTTACAAACAATGTTCTGTCGAAGTGTTTCCTATGTCACATCTCACTTTGGATGAAACTTTTCTATGTAAATATGTAAAAATTGTACATGTCATCAACCAGCAATTCACTTAGGAGATATTCAATACCCTGGACCTGTTTCTTTGTGCTGAGTTGTGCGGTTATCATTTAAAGGTACTTGAACAATAAATACATGTAATTAACCTCAACTTCTCCATTACTTGTAGTCATTAAAATGTGTTAACTGTTTATTACTGATTTTAAACTATGAACTAACAACACTTTATGAAATACTTAATGTCCTATTAAAGTATACTTTAATGTGTCACCCACAAAGTAGATTTAGCAATAAATAAATAAAGAATGTTTTACTGGCACAGCTTCAACTGAAGATGGCAGTCTTGATCGGCTGACATTGTGAGCATTGCTCGAAGTGGGCTGGTTCTCACCCGTACAGGTACCTGCACTTCAAGTGTTCTACTGCTTAACTACTGGGAACCTCTTATAGAATATTGGCTCTAGAATATGACACCTAAATATCCCAAAATTAGTACTGTAACCTATTGCAGTCCATGTCAAGCAGAGTGAGAGAACCATTTCCCGGTGTAAGGAGTAGATTCTCAAATGTGGCTGAGATGACAGCAGTTACAGACAAATCCTTTGATAATGGTTCTGGTGGTGAACTTTGGAGACTGTGGGTGTTGTCTGAATAATGGTTCAGGCTTCCAGATTGAGGTGATTAATTAGAACATTGCTACAGAATCAAATCTTGAGAATCAGAATCAAACTCTTGATTGACTCTTGTTGTGGATTGTATTAGAACAGCTTTGCTTTTTGTTCATGAGTTTGAATCAAGTTTGTATTTCAAGTATTTCAAGTCTAATTACAAAGGAAGATGTTGCAGTTCACTCTTGTCAGTTAAAAATCCTTAATAGTCTATTGACACCCGTGAGTCAATCTAAGTAACATAATAAAAAAAATCCCCGTCAAATGAAGCTAGAGATAACAGTTTGCATGGGCTGAGTCTCAATCCACTGATTCCGCATGTGTCTGCCTTCCGCGTCTGCGGTGGAAGGTAGTCGAGCTACAGAGGTATTTGTCAGAACATGAGACATCCCGAAAATCGGTCTTCTCACGGAAACGTCTGTAGCGTCCGAACGGTTTGGTCTAGAAACTATGACACCCACAAGTGTCACAGGACTAGTCTGAAGGTAACCTATACAAATGAATGGAAGTATGGAAGTAGATCTGTGCCCCAAAAATATGGGGTTAATTATGTGAGAAGAAAAAAAATCCCGAGCTTTCTTATATCTCCTAGATATAGGACAGACACTTCATAGCCTTATTCCTAATCTTTTTTTGCCATTTAGGATTGTGTCACTCAATGTGTTTCCATTGGCTGTAGAATATATATTTTTGGGGGATACCTAAAGGGGTCCTACAATTCCAAATCAAATAGCTAAATGATCTATGGTATGACCATCTTAAAACAATTGCATATGTTAGCTTTGTACCCCAACGACTTTTAGAGGTTAACCTGGCCCATCACTGGCTACATCAGAAAGAGCTGCATATACAGACACAAGTCAGACGTGAGTGGTTACATTTAATGAATGATAGACTTGATTGATTCACTTTGATGTAGACATACGAAGGGATAATGTTGTGATAAGAGTCAGATTCAAGTATTTGTAAGATGGTGTATATGTGAATAAATGTTATTAGGTTGAGATGGTTTGTGGAAATACTGGACATTTGTATAAAGCGGAAGCAACGTTACCTTTAAAACAAGTGTTCTCAGAAATGACAGAGTTTCTAAGATCAAAACTGATAAGTACATTTGTAGGATGTTCTCCATTAACCTTCAATGACAATCTCTTCAAAGCTCTGCCGTGTGGGTGATTATGCATCGAGCAATCTCCTTATAAAGAGCTCTGTATATATCTGCACATTAGCTACTGTTACTGCTCAAAAACATCTTTCTTTTGTCTTCCAGTCCCTAGTTTGAGGCGTGTCCTAGTCCCAGACAAGTGTTAAAAACACTGCTGCTAGCACACTGTTGGTTAATTGTGTTCTCGCTCACTTCTTTCCAATCCAATAGCAGTACCATGAGGCCCCTACTGTTTCAACCCAACAGGGCCCCAGCTCATATTGACTTGTAATTAATTCTGGAACACAATGTTGGGCTCCGTTTAGAAAAGCAAGCAGCTTAATTGAAAAAGTAAGATCATTAGTGTGTTCTCCAGCAGTGCCTAAAACTAGCCAGACCAAATCAAAAGAAATAGGCCTTCATTAGTGGGTGCCACAGCTCCAAGAGATATATAAATATACTATACAGTTGAAGTCGGAGGTTTACATACACCTTAGCCAAACACATTTAAACTCAGTTTTTCACAATTCCTGACATTTAATCCTAGTATAAATTCCCTGTCTTATGTCAGTTAGGATCACCACTTTATTTTAAGAATGTGAAATGTCAGAATAATAGTAGAGAGAATTATTTATTTCAGCTTTTATTTCTTTCATCACATTCCCAGTGGGTCAGAAGTTTACATACACTCAATTAGTATTTGGTAGCATTGCCTTTAAATTGTTTAACTTAGGTCAAACGTCTCAGGTAGCCTTCCACAAGCTTCACACAATAAGTTGGGTGAATTTGGGCCCATTCCTTCTGACAGAGCTGGTGTAACTGAGTCAGGTTGTAGGCCTCCTTACTCGCACACGCTTTTTCAGTTCTGCCCACAAATTTTCTATAGGTTTGAGGTCAGGGCTTTGTGATGGCCACTCCAATACCTTGACTTTGTTGTCCTTAAGCCATTTTGCCACAACTTTGAAAGTATGATTGGGGTCATTGTCCATTTGGAAGACCCATTTGTGACCAAGCTTTAACTTCCTTACTGATGTCTTGAGATGTTGCTTCAATATATCCACATAATTTTTCTTCCTCGTGATGCCATCTGTTTTGTGAAGTGCACCAGTCCCTCCTGCAGCAAAGCACCCCCACAACATGATGCTGCCACCCCCCGTGCTTCACGGTTGGGATGGTGTTCAAATCAGATTTATTTATATAGCCCTTCTTACATCAGCTGATATCTCAAAGTGCTGTACAGAAACCCAGCCTGAAACCCCAAACAGCAAGCAATGCAGATGAAGAAGCACGGTGGCAAGGAAAAACTCCCTAGAAAGGCCAAAACCTAGGAAGAAACCTAGAGAGGAACCAGGCTATGAGGGGTGGCCAGTCCTCTTCTGGCTGTGCCGGGAGGAGATTATAACAGAACATGGCCAAGATGTTCAAATGTTCATAAATGATCATCATGGTCAAATAATAATAATCACAGTAGTTGTCGTGGGTGCAACAAGTCAGCACATCAGGAGTAAATGTCAGTTGGCTTCAGCTTTCATAGCCGATCATTAAGAGTATCTCTACCGCTCCTGCTGTCTCTAGAGAGTTGAAAACAGCAGGTCTGGGACAGGTAGCACGTCCGGTGAACAGGTCAGGGTTCCATAGCCGCAGGCAGAACAGTTGAAACTGGAGCAGCAGCACGAAAGTGTCCCCAGGTGGACTGGGGACACCAAGGAGTCATCTTGCCAGGTAATCCTGAGGCATGGTTCTAGGGCTCAGGTCCTCCGAGAGAGAGAGAGAAAGAAAGAATTAGGGAGAGCATACTTAAATTCACACAGGACACCGGATAAGACAGGAGACGTACTCCAGATATAACAGACTGACCCTAGCCCCCCGACACATAAACTACTGCAGCATAAATACTGGAGGCTGAGACAGGAAGGGTCAGGAGACACTGTGGCCCCATCCGATGATACCCCCAGACAGGGCCAAACAGGCAGGATATAACCCCACCCACTTTGCCAAAGCACAGCCCCCACACCACTAGAGTGATACCTTCAACCACCAACTTACCATCCTGAGACAAGGCCGAGTATATCCCACAAAGATCTCCGCCACGGCACAACCCAAGGGGTGGCGTCAACCCAGACAGGAAGATCACGTCAGTGACTCAACCCACTCAAGTGCCGCACCCCTCCTAGGGACTGCATGGAAGAGCACCAGTAAGCCAGTGACTCAGCCCATGTAATAGGGTTAGAGGTAGAGAATCCCAGTGGAGAGAGGGGAACCGGCCAGGCAGAGACAGCAAGGGCGGTTCGTTGCTCCAGAGCCTTTCCGTTCACCTTCACACTCCTGGGCCAGACTACACTCAATCATATGACCTACTGAAGAGATGAGTCTTCAGTAAAGACTTAAAGGTTGAGACCGAGTCTGCGTCTTTCACATGGATAGGCAGACCATTCCATAAAAATGGAGCTCTATAGGAGAAAGCCCTGCCTCCAGCTGTTTGCTTAGAAATTATAGGGACAATTAGGAGGCCTGCGTCTTGTGACCGTAGCGTACGTCTAGGTATGTACGGCAGGACCAAATCGGAAAGATAGGTAGGAGCAAGCCCATGTAATGCTTTGTAGGTTAGAAGTAAAACCTTGAAATCAGCCCTTGCCTTAACAGGAAGCCAGTGTAGGGAGGCTAGCACTGGAGTAATATGATCACATTTTTTGGTTCTAGTCAGGATTCTAGCAGCTGTATTTAGCACTAACTGAAGTTTATTTAGTGCTTTATCCGGGTAGCCGGGAAGTAGAGCATTGCAGTAGTCTAACCTAGAAGTAACAAAAGCATGGATTAATTTTTCTGCATCATTTTTGGACAGAAAGTTTCTGATTTTTGCAATGTTACGAAGATGGAAAAAAGCTGTCCTTGAAACAGTCTTGATATGTTCATCAAAAGAGAGATCAGGGTCCAGAGTAACACCGAGGTCCTTCACAGTTTTATTTGAGACGACTGTACAACCATCAAGATTAATTGTCAGATTCAACAGAAGATCTCTTTGTTTCTTGGGACCTAGAACAAGCATCTCTGTTTTGTCCGAGTTTAAAAGTAGAACGTTTGCAGCCATCCACTTCCTTATGTCTGAAACACAGCCTTCTAGCGAGGGCAATTTTGGGGCTTCACCATGTTTCATTGAAATGTACAGCTGTGTGATATCCACAAAGCAGTGAAAGTTAACATTATGTTTTCAAATGACATCCCCAAGAGGTAAAATATATAGTGAAAACAATAGTGGTCCTAAAATGGAACCTTGAGGAACACCGAAATTTACAGTTGATTTGTCAGAGGACAAACCATTCACAGAGACAAACTGATATCTTTCCGACAGATAAGATCTAAACCATGCCAGAACTTGTCCGTGTAGACCAATTTGGGTTTCCAATCTCTCCAAAAGAATGTGGTGATCGATGGTATCAAAAGCAGCACTAAGGTCTAGGAGCACGAGGACAGATGCAGAGCCTCGGTCTGACGCCATTAAAATGTAATTTACCACCTTCACAAGTGCAGTCTCAGTGCTATGATGGGGTCTAAAACCAGACTGAAGCATTTCGTATACATTGTTTGTCTTCAGGAATGCAGTGAGTTGCTGCGCAACAGCTTTTTCTAAACTTTTTGAGAGGAATGGAAGATTCGATATAGGCCGATAGTTTTTTATATTTTCTGGGTCAAGGTTTGGCTTTTTCAAGAGAGGCTTTATTACTGCCACTTTTAGTGAGTTTGGTACACATCCGGTGGATAGAGAGCCGTTTATTATGTTCAACATAGGAGGGTCAAGCACAGGAAGCAGCTCTTTCAGTAGTTTAGTTGGAATAGGGTCCAGTATGCAGCTTAAAGGTTTAGAGGCCATGATTATTTTCATCATTGTGTCAAGAGATATAGTACTAAAACACTTGAGTGTCTCTCTTGATCCTAGGTCCTGGCAGAGTTGTGCAGACTCAGGACAACTGAGCTTTGGAGGAATATGCAGATTTAAAGAGGAGTCCGTAATTTGCTTTCTAATGATCATGATCTTTTCCTCAAAGAAGTTCATGAATTTATTACTGCTGAAGTGAAAGCCATCCTCTCTTGGGGAATGCTGCTTTTTAGTTAGCTTTGCAACAGTATCAAAAATAAATTTTGGATTGTTCTTATTTTCCTCAATTAAGTTGGAAAAATAGGATGATCGAGCAGCAGTGAGGGTGAGCAGTGAGAAGTGAGCTCTTCGATACTGTACGGTACTGTCTTTCCAAGCTAGTCGGAAGACTTCCAGTTTGGTGTGAGCCATTTCCGTTCCAATTTTCTGGAAGCTTGCTTCAGATCTCGAGTATTTTCTGTATACCATGGAGCTAGTTTCTTGTCCCCATGTTCTTCGGCTTGCAAGCCTCCCCCTTTTTCCTCCAAACATAACGATGGTCATTATGGCCAAACAGTTCTATTTTTGTTTCATCAGACCAGAGGACATTTCTCCAAAAAGTACGATCTCTGTCGAGAATGTGCAGTTGCAAACCGTAGTCTGGCTTTTCTTTTTTATGGCTGTTTTGGAGCAGTGGCTTCTTCCTTGCTGAGCGGCCTGTCAGGTTATGTCGCTATAGAACTTGTTTTACTGTGGATATACTGTAGATACTTTTTTACCTGTTTCCTCCAGCATCTTCACAGTGTCCTTTGCTGTTGTTCTGAGATTGATTTGCACTTTTCGCACCAAAATACGTTCATCTCTAGGAGAAAGAACGCATCTCCTTCCTGAGCGGTATGACGGCTGCGTGGTCCCATGTTGTTTATACTTGCGTACTATTTATTTGTACAGATGAACGGGGTACTTTCGGGCGTTTGGAAATTGCTCCCAAGGATGAACCAGACTTGTGGAGGTCTACAATTGTTTTCTGAGGTCTTGGCTGATTTCTTTTGATTTTCCCATGATGTCAAGCAAAGAGGTACTGAGTTTGAAGGTAGGCCTTGAAATGCATCCAGAAGTACACCTCCAATTGACTCAAATGATGTCAATTAGCTTATCAGAAGCTTCTGAAGCCATGACATAATTTTCTAGAATTTTCCAAGCTGTTTAAAGGCACAGTCAACTTAGTGTATGTAAACTTCTGACCCACTGGAATTGTGATACAGTGAGTTATAAGTGAAATAATCTGTCTGTAAACAATTGTTTAAAATTACTTGTGTCATGCACAAAGTAGATGTCCTAACCAACTTGCCAAAACTATAGTTTGTTAACAGGATGAATGACTCCGACCTAAGTGTATGTAAACTTCCGACTTCACTGTATATATCCAAGTTGTTTTGCAAAAACCTTGCACTTCACAGCCTTTTGCAATGAACATCAATTCGAGGTTGTCTGTAATGATCAGACGTGTGCTTTTCTTCTCACTTCTGATGGAGACTGTGTTCTTCCCAAACCTGTTTGATCTCTCTTCACACCATCCCAGTGAATTACTTGCTTTGTCTGATGGAGTTATGTCCTTTTCCAGCATCCTTGGTTCTTTAACATGGACTAGTGTAAGTCTACTGCGTTTTGTCAGACCATGGTGTTCTTCATTGTCTTGACACATGCACACAAGCAGCAGGATGCACCTGCTTAAAGCATGAACATGCACTGACATGCACTTACTGTAGCTAAAGAAAGGCCACACTGAAACGTTGGCTAGGCTGGTGACTTCATATACAGCTATATCAGTATGTCATTGTACACATTGTACATGCTGTGCTTAGTATGGAGACCTGGACTGGACTGTACATCAAAAGTCAGAAATGAATGTCAGCCTGTCAGGTCACTATTGTCCAATGTTCCAGGCTAGTGGAAGGTAAATGCCAGTCCAATCTCCTTTCAGGCATAACCTTCCATACAATACCACACTGCCTCACGTACTTTACAGGGTCATAGACCTATAAATGGAACATGTCCTTTGTATGTAACACCCAAGTAGGCAATGTTCTGACGGAGAAACCAGTAATGACTGGGAGCAGTGTGTGAGAAACAGAGAGAGAGAGAGGGAGGGGAGGGAGGGAAGGATAATGTCTTTTTATTGCATGCAGTCCTTGTATTGCTGACTAATTTATGCATGTTTTAGATTGCAGCACAGCGGTCAATAAATCCCACTGAACCTGAGAGTCTGAAATCCCCATGATAACCAAATTTAGACACTCATAATTTATTTAATCACGATACATCCTTTAAAAGTAAATGTCAAAATGGCCTCCATCAAGATACCATGGTGAAGATATGCTCTCATTAAATCAATTATTGCTTGTCGTTAGACTGTGTCAGGACTCCCATTCTGCATTCACACCGTTATACAGTCGCTGTTGTTGTGTGTGGGGGTGTATCCAGTGTTGAGAATCACTGGCGTCTAAAGCACACATAAAAAGCAGCTGTGCACTTTACTCCCATCCAACAGAACAGTATGCCTAATTAGACTCAGTCAATTCATCATGCATGGCCGAGAGGAATGCACAGACAGCAGCACACACAGGACGTCCCTTGTGTAGAAAATACACAATTGCAGTACTTGTTGTTTATGACATATTCTGCTTAATGTTTATGGGCAGCTAAATAGAACCAT